>NW_022158691.1:552893-674262 GCF_000260195.1 Fusarium odoratissimum NRRL 54006 | reverse complement strand
GCTATACGTACGTCTACGCAAGAAGCCTTCTGTAATGACGGAGAACTCGAAGAGGTGCGGGACCGAGTAATTTTTGTAAGGTCCCAAGGCGAGAAATGAATGACGGAGTGTGATGAACAACGTACACTCCTCGGCCTGAGGGGGCAAAAAGTTGTTGATATCGGTGGGACCAGCCGTCAAGGAAGCGTAACGAACGTGTGTATGAGTTGTATGTGTGTAGGTATGCGCGTCGAGGTTTGGATGACAGTCGAACTGGACTGGTCTGACTTGTTTGCTAGGCTGGAAGATACCGAAGTGCAACGGGTCGACGCGAAACAGTCGGTAACGTACCGCACAGTAGGGACAGGGAGCGAGTGAGTGAGCAGAATGGGATGGGACGGTCTAGCCAACACACTCCAGCACAACTTAACCCAGGGCAGTGGCAGTGGGATCCTGCGCTTATCGACCTTGGTGGATAGCGTGTGTTTGTTCGAACGAGAGGGGCGTGCGAGTTTGGGTGCAATTTTTGCAGCGATGTCGATTACTGTAGCAAAAAGCACAGCAAATGAATCCAAGTTGGGGTATTTCCGTCGTAGTGCGACAGATGGTGGATGGCCTGGACTGGACCAGCTAGACCAGATGGGTTAGACTTGGCTCACAGGCAAGAAATCTGCTAGCTTGAGGTCGATCGTTCTGCCGAGGAATCCCCACGTCGCCGGTGCCGGGAGCCGCTGACTCGTTGGTCTTTGAGCGAAAGCGGCGAGTAATTACGAGAAAGACTAAGCGTCCTTTCAGGGGAGACCTTATGGAAGGTTGAGGTAAAACTCGAATTCGTATGGCGTACGAAGAGGAATTTGCTGTCGAGTTTGGGGCTATGCGGAGGTAAGAGGAAGGGGAGAAAAAGAGACTTCCTGGAATCGAATTTTTCCTCTTCTTTTCTCGAATTTGTCATATTAACCTTACCAATAATAAAAATCCAAATGAGAAATGCACCCCCGTGCTGCTGGAAAGAAGCAACGCATCAAAGGCAGCATGCTGAGCCAGAGGAACGGGAGATCCCTGTCCCCTGTCATGGTAGCTAGCTACCTGACCTTACTGTGTGTGTCCTGGAATCTGCGCCTGTCCTGCTGGCTGGGAATGGGAGGTGGTCTTTGCTTTGCTCATCAATATCCCCCCTTGTTTGGGTGCAATCACACACGCAGGATGATGACTTGCGAATTTGGTGACGGAGTGTGTGTAGAAGAAAATCGGCGAATTTGGTCATGATTGTTCTTCTTGTTCATCTTCCATTGAATGGGTCCATTGTACGCTATGGTCTTGATCATGCTTTGTCAGATTATCGAGGCTGAACGTTGTCTTCGGCCGGAAAGGCACGACGTCTGGGAGACACGGTTGTAACGCGAGCTCTGCCCTGCTGTCGAAGGCCATCACGAAGCCAGCATGATGGTGAGGTTGAACAGGGGGAGAGAAGATGAATGACATGGGTAGTCACCGCGTGCCCTGCGCTCTGGTAACCAAGGTCCACTCAGAGGACAACCCCGTACAGGATCCAAGGGCCCAAAGGAATGTCCACCCTTGCCCACCCTCCATCATCCTCGGACGGAACCTCCTCCACTAAAATACTGTACGTACTGTGCATAGGTACGCCGTAGATCTGCGGCCTTTTCCACTGGCCCAATCAAGCTCGACGTGGCTGTGATTGAACCACAGAAAGAGGCGTCCAGGATGCTTGTGTTGAATGCAGCTCGGGGCTTGGCTAATTAAGTCCAAAGAGGGGTTAGCAATGAGTTACCGATAGCGAGCTTTGTCGACAGGGTGCCAATGGGCGAAAGAGGTCATCGATCAAAGAGAATGAATGGGGTTACCGGGCACGCGGATTGCCACGGCCGATGGAGGGAGAGATTGCAGAATCCTCTTGTGACCTCAACTGACTCAAGGCCAACACCGAGACTTTTACAAGCAATCAAGACAGAGTATTCGTATCGTACGCGTACGGGCATGTGCTGTAGAGTCGAGGCCGAAGAACGTGGCGGCGATACCCCAATGGGTGTGAATGAGCCCAGCATCGTGGTTCCCAGCACACGCTAGTTACAGTCGAGCGTAAGCCAAGCTCAAGGATGGATCAGAATATTCTCCGCGACACGGTTGTGTAACGACAATTTCGCTGCGCAACACACGCGATGCTATGATAGCGAGCTTGTTTGTGACGTGCCAACATAGGATAGTTGGTCGATGTGGAATCGACAAGTCCCTGACGTGCAGGCCATCATCCTCTAGCAAATGTTTGGATGCCGGCGCCGTTGATCGGGCTAAGGTTTCCGTATCCGCCATTTTCAAGTTGGCTTCAGGGGATGGGCAAGTAGTGGCTCTGGTCTCTTGTATTTAGTTCAGCCCTAGAATGCGTTTACTTGGTTTTTGAGATCGGTGGGCGCTATGATTTGGCGCCTTTAGAAGAGGGATGAAACGGTATCAGAAACAGCGCCATATCGACAGTCCACAGCGCGCACAGTGGCTGTCGTCCAGTTGACGTTGTTGTAAGAGTCGCCATGGTCATTCTTCCGCTCGCTCTCTACCTCAGGTATAGTATGCTGGTATGCTGATATCGATGCCATGGCATTGTGGCTGATACTGTAACAGGCAGGGACAGGGAAATGCTGCGTCCTCGGCACCTTGTACGTATCAGAAACAGGTAGGGCGCGTGATAGATTGTCGGATTGGCGTACGGAGAGTCGGTCCAATTTGACTGGTAAGTTGTCGCTCAGGAAGGACGAAGGTTATGTTGGAAGGCAACACAAGATGAAGGAGAGTGACCAAGAAATTTGACATCAGTCAGATGGACGGACACGTTGCTTGATCATCTCTAGCTCTTTTTTTTTTTTTTTTTCGACTGCATATGTGTAACTCAAAGAAATGGATAAGAAACTTCAATGGCTCGCACAGCGCACTGAGTTTCCTTGTGCCATGTACGAAGTACAGTACGTGGTGAACATTATTGTAGAAGCACCAATCAATATTTATAGAATTTTAAGTCGAAATATTTTTCAGAGAGAGGAAGTATTACTGAAAGCTAAATCAAAGTATAATTCTGTATTGCCAATCTTTCTTTTTTTATTTAAAGGTATGGCTCCATGGTTCAAATCAGAAGCACTCTGGATCGAGAGCTGATTGGATCCTCTGTCCTATGTCCTTAGTTCGGAAAATTGTGAATTCATCGACTGGCTGTTTGTCTGCTAGAAATTCAGGTCTATGACCTTTCCACAAAGATTCTAGATGCTAGGGGCCGCCTGTTTGACTTTGATGGAAATCAAAATCGGAAGGGGAAGGGAGATGAGGTAGGTAGGTACCTCCATATCTTCAAAATCTCGACTTGGCTTCTTCTCCACACTCTCTACGGCCACCACATCTAGGTACTTGTTTTATCTCATCAACAAACATTGATCAGATATCCAAGCAAAAGCATGCCAGACGTCTGCCTGTTTCAGCCTTGTCAGCTTTTTTTCTTCGCACACAGCCTCGCACAGTATTGCAAACAGGAGCTGCTTCTTGGCTTCTTTATTTGTGGACGATCTAGCCACACATTTTTAACATCCTGGCAGGTTTGGCACATTTCTAGTCGAATGATCTGTCCGAGAAAATCCAGGGTCTAGTTAAACAAGATCCTAAGCGACCCGAGCATCTGGGAGGAACTAAAAGGGCCTAAATGCCCCAAAGAGGCACAGTAGGCCTAGCTGGCTGGTGTCTCTCTAAGCCAATAAGTGGATTACCTTACTTCATTAGCCAGGTACTTCAGCTAACCTGTTCGTCAATTCATTCAGAACAAAACTCCAAGTCACAGGGAGCCAATACGACTCAAGGCTCAATGCCTCCGCAACCAAGAACAGCAGCAGGATTGTCACTTCTGCCGCACCACGCCGCGATGCATCAATACGGTGTCTGACAACACATATGCAGACGCTTCATTCACTGGGCCAATGACAGTCGAATATCGCCCAACCAAGCGACTGGGCCGTGAGCCCCAACTCTTGCCCCAGTCAAGCAGGGGAAGCTTTCATGAAGCTGCCGTAATATCGTTGTCTATGGCCCTCGGTTGATCCAAGTTCTCATATCGTCGATATTGACATGATACGGCCCAAGTTCCATTACGCATCAATTGGCCTGCCACTATTTTGGACCGAATGACACCATTGCTGTTGCACAACCAGAATGGAAACATTTAAGAACGCTCCACGTGTTGACTTGGTTCTGTGTTTCCACTGAACCTACGAGACAGTCTCAACTGGTGCTCACGTGGAGTATCCACTGATGCGCAACCCATGCCGATTCTAGCACTTGTGCTTGGGTGGCTGGGCCCCTGTGCGACTCTCACGAATTATAGCTCTTTTGCGACATGAGGTAGAGGAGTCGTCCCACCACCGTTGGTCGGCGTTTTTATTGGGGGCTAGGTTTGCAACGTCGAGGGTCTCTGGTTTTCCATCTGAAGCACTGTGCCAGAGTGACACCCACACCTTCACCATCAGGGCCGACCTCAACCCAGCAAATTTGTCCGTGCGCCTGATATGCAGGCGGAACAGCTTCTCATTTCCTTCTTGGCATAGATGCATAGACACCTGGGCACGCTGTCTAAGCTGATTCCTGATCACACCTGCTAGCCGTTCATCTCTCAGGGGCCTTCACCCAAGTCCTGAAGGACTTAGCTGGAAGCTATTCTACTGAGGCTCAGGGTCCATTGACTGCCAATTCCCCCAACTTATCAAATCATCATGTCCGAGATCGCCGTGTGGGGGGACTGGACAACGCCAATGGTGTGGTCGGGTCACTTGGGCGCCAGTTCACGCGCCCGCACATGGAGGACAACCTAAGTGTGTCCTAGCTCCCCTGTCATGTAGCGACAGAATTGCTTCCTCAGCCCTGACTCGCTTTCCAACCGCGTTTTTGTCCGCAGTCCAGGAGACAAGTCTCATACTTGGTTAGGGTGATTTGGAGCCTTTAGTGTTTTGTCCAAGTTGCGGGGAACTGGAGTTGTTGGTAGATTTGCTGGTCTACAACTGACTACCGGCATGAAGCAATGAAGTTCGTCTTTTCGTGCCAGCAAATCATGATTTCAGGTGGGGTTCAGAGGCACATTCGTCTCTCCCTTTTGATGCTTCGTGAATGCAACCCCTCCTGGGTTCCCTTCCTGACCGCCTTCGATTCGATGCATTCATTCGAACGTCCAATTGTTACGCAGGGCGAGCTTGCAGACAAATATGATAAAGCAAGCATGCTGGATTTCTTTTGCGGCATTACCTTTGGACATGGGTCCACACAAATGGGACAGAGGACCCCATTGATGCACACTTTGCCAATTTCTGCAGGGGAGCAGTTGTCTAGACCGACAGCATGCTAGGGTTGAGTACCGCTGTACGAAGACTGGCCAAGAACGATATTCGAAGCTCGTCACTCTCGTCAACTATGGCCCACATGCGCCTGTATTTCTTGGAAACATACACAGTTTCAAGGCGGTGAGTAACCCCTGTCATTGGCCTACCCCATTTTGCACCATCACAAGACGCAGCAAAAACAATTGAAGATTGAGCTTGAAGATTTCCATTGACCGACGCTTTTGCAAGAAGACTCAAACAGTCCAACGACGATACCAACCCACTGGAAATCTTGCTGACTTAGTGGCTTCATACTAACTTAGAATGGGATAAGCCGTCTCTGACATCTTTCGATCGCAGGTGTGTGCATATCAACGGACGGTTTGCCGGCTTTGGTGTCCCTGCTCAGCACTGAAGTCAATCTGGATGGAAGATGAGTTTGTGTCAATTGAAAGACAAATTCATTCATCCTCGTTGGCTGAGCAAGCCCATGAATGAATCGATCAGTGTCGATGATGAGTAGCAGTTTTCAGCGATGAGATTGCCCAGAAGGGGAAGCTCACATGCAACAATACATCCAAATACAAGGTTTCTTTCTGATCGAAACAGCCATATCCTGTTCATGGCTTTATCTGAAATCACTTGAGGAGACGTCACGACAATTGCTCGCGCGAGCCTGAGATGGCGTGCATCGCGAATTGTGCAGAAGGACGTTTTCAGATAGTAAGTCAATACCAAATTGTCACCCTTCCAGCTGCAGATACATCTTATCAGATGGGGCAGATGTTGGACAAGGGGCACAGGACCAGTTGCTTAATTCACCTGGGCTTATTGCTAACAATTTACTGCAACGATCTAGTCCAAGGCCACCTCTACAAACGCGATTACGCACAATCCCTCATTTTTGTTTCATGATTATAGAGGGCTGCCGAATCACTGATACGATGAGATTGGATGCTACAGATAGACTTGCACCGTATTGCGGCCACAGTGCCCCAGCATCGCACAGATACCGATATCTCGGAAACACAGCCAGCCGGGCTCTATCCACTATTGAATCAAGGGTAGAAAACAAGCAGCAAGACCTTTAACAGCCAGTCAGTAGCGCTATTTAGAGGACCTTAGTTCCAGTGACCCAGTAGATCATTGACCACCCGGTCCTGACGAGATGGCGGATGTCACTTGCATATCCAGGAACGTGTGAGGCTACGGCAAGCCATCCAGTGTGACGGTGGACGGCAGTCTGCCTAGTCTACATTGACGGTGTCTTTGATTCCCAGCAAACGTGGGCTAGTTAGAAGCCGGTCTACCACGATCTCAGCTTCCCGTGATCCTGGGAATCTCCCGCACGCCGGCGGCTTGTCATGTGCAACATCAAACAAAATCGGGGAGCGGAACAGACAGCACCGGTTAACTTTGTTTGAACTGGCACCTTCGGGCTTCACGACTGTTCGCCGACGGTACGTGCGAGGAAGATATTTTCGAGATGACCAGTCATGTTACTGATCTGCGGGCCAATCTCACTTCTTCTGGATGATTGATGAAGGCCCACCACACCTCAAGGACACTCAGATCTTGGTGGGCTGAGCGGCGCTAGCGATCTACAGAGCGGTGGGCATAGAGCCCTTCAATTCAGCTCATTAGCGCATGTCGAATTGGGCCTGGTGCACAAGTGGAATTGGGACTTCTTCTCCGTAAATTGCCCTAGCGTGCTAGCACAGACCTGGAGGCTGGCGATTCAATATCGTTGCCCTCCACTATCAAAGCCTGTTGCTAAGGAAAGATGTTCTGAATCCAGCTATTCAGAGATTCGACAGTTCCTTGCAATCGGTAGGGGCAGAAATTAACAGAAAAGCGATTATCAGGGTTCTCTCTGTCATCTCTTTGGCGCAAAGCTGACTCGATGCTCGGCACGTCAAAGATTTGCCCCTTCCAATAGGCCACGAAAGTTATGTGGCTTCACATCATGAAACATGGACGGATGCGTTGCTGAAAGAAACGACACAGATGATACTGCTTTCTTGGCTGGTCTGGAGAATTGGTCGTATTCACTCTCCTTGAAAACAGAAAGGCACCTAGGTTGCTGGAAACAGGCTTGTCGGGGTCTTCGCACGTTCCTGGATGTTGTTTCACTCCTAACTACGATAGGTTGGCATTGGATAAACTCACAGCCCCTGCTAAGATCTGGTGCTGAAGATGCCCAGCCACGCGGCTAACAGAACTGACAGGCTATCGTCGTCCAGCCGCTTCCGATTACTCAACTTTGTCTACAGACTGGAGGCTGGTGGCTGAGATTTCTCTTGCGGCTATTATTTGATAAAAGAACAGGGCACGGGTCAGGCTGAACATATCCCCAACCTCACTGATTGAGCGCTATGAACAGATGGACGTCAGAACCATGCTAACAAGAGCCCATCCTGACACTGTTCCTTGCGATATTTGACATTCAAGGTTGAGACAGGTTCCGTGACAGGGAAATGAGATACGCTGCAAGCAAACGCGATGCCGACGGCAGCGTCCATCCGGCAAAAGAATCCGCCACCGACGTAATTATCAAGCTGGCGATTCATCGCACGTTTCCAGCAATTCTGCCAGTCAGCCATGCGTGGAATATCGCGCTCGGAAAGACACAATGTTGAGAGGATAATGATGGGGTATGCTGAGCAAATACCATACGGCACTGTACAGTACTGTGAGACTGGATACAGAGAGAGTTCAGTCCCAACAGCATGGGGCCTCGCTTTCAAAGTGTGGATCCTATCTCACACCTTGCATCCATGCATCACAGCAACAGGGAGGAGGTCCTCTCTAGCGCCCCCGTGATGGTTCTCATCGGCAGGGCCAGGCGAAGTTGCCCTGGCTATCGCGGCTCGCACATGGACTTGGCGGTTGGTTTCTTTTCCGCCTTGTCGCTGTGTGCTGTTGCATCACCAAACGCCCAATTTGCTAACATTCAAAGATAATATGTGCGCCTTTATGGGTCCGTGGACAGTGACGTAGCAAAATGCATCGCTGTTGGGTAAAGAAACTCTACTACATATGGGCGTGCGTTAACTAAAAGAGACGTAGTCGGGAGAACGGATATTTGGTCATTGACGGTGACATGCATGATATTTCCCATGACTGTATGTTGAAGCAGGGCTATCTGAGGATTGTCAAAAAAGAGGGAGGGGGTTTCACTCCCATGGGTCGATGATTGCCAGCGGAACCCTGAGCGGAAAGGGGAAGTCGTATGCGTCTACCATACAGCATAATGACGAGTAAACACACCGACAGATGTGTTTCGGTCTGGGGGTTCGCCGCGGCAAGCGACAAAGAGGAAGTGTCATATGTCACAATCTTGGAGCATCAAATCAACCAAAAGGTGACAAAATGATACGAATACAAACAACATTTTGCTATGCCATGCATACCTGGGCTGGAGCTGAGCATAGAGTTGAGCGAGCACGGCACGACGCGATATTGACACTGATTGCGCGGTGGTCTGGGCTGAATCTTTAGCTAGAATCATCAGTCCCCATCGCGTCTGGAGAAAGCTTGGACGGACCCGGACCAGGACCAAGGGATAGACACAGGGGGGGCCGGAGAACCATTGCTCAATCAATATCGAGCACCAAGCCTCCGGGAAATGCCACGCCATAGGCATACGGCGTGCTGTGAATGAATGGTATTGGTCCCGGGGCCACGCCGGACTCAAGCTCTTGCCTTCATTCCTGGGGTGCATCGACGGGACGGGTGAGGAGGCACTTGGAATCAGACTCTTACTCACTCCGTTCTGGGAGTCTGTCTCTTGGCCGATCCGCACACTCTCGCTATTCAGCCTTTGGTTTGTGGGCCCCCTGCGCCCTGTCATCCAGCCGTGGCTGTTGTTTCTTTCTATCCCTGCAGGTAGTGGAAACTGAACAGCTTCTGAGCCTCTCCAACGGACCTTTATCATTTTGTCCGTAGATTCTGGGTGCTGGTGTTGGCAAAACATGCCCATAGGTTTGTTTCTGCTTTGCTATTCCCATGAGGCGTTGGGTTGCCTCCGTACGCCTACACCCGTCGCCGAATATTTTCGGTGGGATTTTTGAGCTCAACCTAATGTCCCCATCATGGCAAACACGGTCCATCTGAGTTGCCTCAATCACTGCCGGAGAGGCTGACATACGTGCAAATGATTTCGGGCAACATGGACAAGTTGGGGGAATGGACCCGAAACCTGGCGTCGTGTCTGAGAGTCAGTAGAAGAGCAGAAGTCATGTTAGGCTGTTCTGGAACTTTGCAAAGATTTGGGGCGTTTCCCATCAGAAGGCGGCGAAACCGTCTTGGTCAGCCATGACTGACTCGGCCTGATACGCCGCGTCGTGTCGTGTCGTGCCATACCATGTCATATCGCGCCGACAGACTATCCCGTATGCCGCTATTGTTGCCGTCTTGCGCATCGAGGCAGTGGCATTCAATCTCGAGATTCCATGTGCGTCACTGGAGAATTTCAATCGAGATTAGCATGGTTCTCATAATGCGCCCGCGTCTATCCGCACCACATCAGCCTTGATACTCAACCTGAGTAGTGCCCAACTCTTGGTCAGGGGCAAGGCGGGTCTATTGATGTTGATCTTCATGATTACATCTCCTTCGCTACCCTGTAGCTGAAGTCATGAGAGTGTATTTTTCTAATTATCCTCATCGATCGAGTGCTTCGGTCGTCAGTTTGAGGGGCTGCCCTATTCATTTGGTGGTGAGCGCAACCTGACAAATTGCTGCAACATCGTCTTGTGATTTTCTATATGTATACATGAATATGCTACGTGGTCTTGCCATTCGTGAGAATTTGATATCTGGTTGGCATGTCATGACTGGCGACCTAGCCATGAAGGGGAATCATAAGATATTGGGTTGGGCATGAATATTTCCTGTATATCAGTGAACCCATAGCAAATCTTGGCCTGAAAGACAGGTAATGTCTTGCCTATCGTTGATAATGATCGACCAGACGCTACTCCTTGATATGGCATACACATCCGGCGCTATGGGCGGATCACGACCGGCCGTTGGTGTTGAAAAGCTTGTCTCACCAGGCACTCCAAGCTACTGAAGCTATTCAATTTCAGGGCTCTTCTCCAAGTCTTGGCTAAGACAGAAGAGCTAACTACCATCTCATGGCGATCAGTCGACTGCTCAACGAAACACATACGCCGCCAGGTTGCTGTTCATGATATTTACTGTGGTGCCGGTCAGATCTTACGTGGACGGATGCACCGGTGATAAGTCTTCGCCGGAAGCAACCAATTCGATGACTTACCCAGATCCAGGAGCAGATCAGGCCTGGCAGCAGCTTGAAATAGAAATCAATCAAATCCGGCTCACCAAAAGGTGATGCCTGGGCTTGAATGGCTTGACCGGTGGAACTCGTCAAGAACCTATGAAAGAGGGACAACCAGACATCAATTCAAGTCTTGAGCCCACAGCCAACAGTTACAGAGAAGAGCGGAGAAAAGGAGGTAATTCAAAGAGGAGCAAGAAGATGATCAAGCCGGAGGTATGCAACCAAGGCTCTCTCTACTGCACCATCCGCAGAAGAGTCCTGCTTATCAAACACATTCTCAACAGTGACATTACCAGACTAGATCATTACACCAATTAATGTTGTACGTCCGTGTTCTTGTGGCAGGATCGTTCAGTGCTATAACACGACACGAGTTTTGTCACTATGCAATTGTAACTAGGCACAGCCATTGTCACGTCCAAACAGAAGGTGGCTTGAAAATGGATGATCCTGACCGTCCAGAATGGCCGCCTAGAGAAGATCGCATAGCAACAGGTCAATGATGTAGAACCTATAAAGAACGATCTCAGAGGCCTGGGTGCTGGGTTGACTGGGTCAACGAGGCATAACGGGGAGTGTCCACGAGTCTTGCTTGTGACCCTTTTGCACCGGGGAACTCAATTATTTGTACGCGAGACTGATGACGACAGAATCGGTTGCATTCTTTGGTGCCAATAACCAACATCTTATCATTAGGCGTACGTTGAGGAGTAGGTATATCTGTAAAGGGGTGATGGACCAAAGCCAGAGTCAAGTCGGATGATATCCGCGATGCCAACGATTGAGTCAAAACACCAAGAACGAAGTTTGAATAGCCGTGCCAGATTACTACAGAATTCATGAGTTATCGCGCAGCTTTGGATAGGCAGTCGTACACCTCGATGGCCCAAAGTGTTAAAGGGCTGACACTGACGGTAAGCTGAGTCTGCACAGATGAGCATGTACACACAAGCCAAGGCGACGGCCAACCCGACAAAGCATTCAGCGCCCAACTCTCTGACAATGCTGTCAGCGTCTCGAGGCACCAAGGAAACCTGCTAGTGTACAAAGATCCGCAAGAGGATAATCACGGTCCCAAAGCACGAGGTAATTATCCTCAATACATCCAGACAACAAGACGCAGACTTCAAACAGCATCGAGAATGATCTTTGACACTGAAAATACAATTGATTTCGACTAAAACTTGTGCCTCGTTCTGGCCATCGCAATCATCGCGTTGATGGGAGCACGAGTTTGGGTAAAGACATAGAAACCAACTCGTACGTATGAGAAACGGGGGATACTACAAGGACACATCGGTTAGAGGGGGGGGCAACCGATACCATCAAAGGCAACCAGACTATGAAGAAGCAGTGATATACGTGGTGATCTATGTGACAGTAACCTGGGAATGTTCCTCTCCAATACTTCAATGGGACCGATACTTTTCTGTAGGCGCTTAGTCGCGAGATAACATACATTCAATTACACCATCAACATAGAGTGAGTCGTGTTAGTTGAGTGAACTACAATTGTCTATTGAACATACAGCTCGACTCTTGACAAGATTGTCATCGACCTCCAGAACACGAGGCCTCCAATAAAGGTGGGATATTTTCCCCTTATCTCCACCTGCGAGCGTTTTCCATACCGCTCGACACGATATCATCATCCCAATCTAAAGCCATTATTTCGAAAAACATAAAATAGAAAACGAGAAAATGCCACATAAAGTGCGTGACCAAACCGATCCGCAATCAAACCAGAAATCCAGACTCGCATGACGAGTCAAGTCTAATCGAATCACCCATCTCTAACAAACAAACGCCTTGGGTGTCATATACTTTTGAGAATCCGAGGATCTGTAATGTGAGGCTGCCTGATCCGTATCACAAGAGGGTGGTAACCCAATATGAATAAACCTCTTACCACCGACGGTTACGGTTGCCGATGGGCATGTTGTTGGCGTTGGCTGGAGGTCCAGTCAGCTCGATAGGTATCTAGCTGCTTCAGCGTCGGCGATACCCACCTCTACCACCGCCGCGACCACGTCCCCATCCACCGTAGCCGCGACCACCGCCGCCGCCATATCGAGTCATCTCAGCAAGGCGAGGGTCAATCTGCTGCTTGGCCTCCTGGAGAACATTGACAAGATCACGGGCCTGCTTCTGGTCTGAGAAGATCGTTAGTATGTACGAAGACGATAAAGCTGAAGGATACTCACTATCAGTAGTGAAAAGGGTGATAGCGGTACCCTTGGCACCGGCACGACCGGTACGACCAATTCTGTGAATGTAGTCCTCCGAGTTGTTGGGGTAGTCGTAGTTCAACACATGAGTGATGTTGCGCACATCTTTAGCAAGAATGGTTAGCAGGCGAAGCAGGGGTTTGTATAGCAACGTTCCAGCACGGAAGATGAAGGTGAATGGCTAAGCATATTGGCAAGCCATCTGTACTTCACTCCTAGCGGAGATGGGGCAATAGAAAGTGCGTCAAAATGCCATCCTGGAGTATGCGGGTCACTGGGTCCTGGGAACAAGAGAACCTTGGCCAGCAGCTTGATCAAAGGCAACAATATGCCAACTCCACACTCGTACCACGGGAGTGAGAACGGTACAAGAGTGAACACACGTGAGTATAGCAAAGTGAAGGCTACACAACGGATCAAGACCCCGTTGGTTGAGAACCAATTGGACACGATAATTATCAGGCAGATTCGCACAGTCAAGAGAGCCCCTAAACACGAGAGTAAAGTACAGCAAGTGCTGTCGCTGGAGGTTGCCATGGGGGAGGGTGGATGATGATACATACCGATACCACGCGAGGCCACGTCAGTAGCCACCATGATGGGTGACTTTCCGGTCTTGAACTGGTCAAGCACCCAATCACGCTCGTTCTGCTGCTTGTCACCGTGAATGGCTAACATATGTTAGTAGCTGTTCTGTAATATTGTTGTGGGATGATGGATGATACTTACAGAGCGCGGGCCATCCATCCTGGCGGAGGAATCGAGTGATCTCGTCAGCAATTCGCTTTGTGCCGACAAAGATGAGGATCTTGTTCTCCTTGTTCTCCATAACCTTCTCAAGGTGCTTGATCATGCGGTCTCGCTTCTCCATGTCTGTGACAACCTCGACAATCTGTGTGATACGGTGGTTGGCAGCAAGCTCCATGGAACCAATGTTGACCTGGATGAAGTCCTGAAGGAAGTCGGAAGCCAGAGCGCGGACCTCCTTGGGCCATGTAGCGGACCACATCAGAGTCTGTCGGTCAGGTCGAATCTGGCCAATAATCTTGCGAATCTGGGGCTCGAAACCCATGTCAAGCATGCGATCAGCCTCGTCGAGAACGAGGTAAGTGACACGACGCAAGTTAGTCTTACCAGCCTCAAGCATGTCAATCAAGCGGCCAGGGGTGGCAATGCAGACCTCAACTCCTCGAGAGAGGTCGCGAATCTGAGGACCCTTAGGGACACCACCGTAAACACAAGTGTTTCGGATACGAGAAGATCGGCCAAACTTCTTCATCTCTTCCTGAATCTGAACAGCAAGTTCACGAGTAGGGGCGAGGACGAGAACAATAGGGCCGTCGCCGGGAGCAAGGAGAGGTTGAGCGTTGATGTGGACAATGGAGGGGAGACAATACGTAAGAGTCTTTCCGGAACCTGTCTCGGCAATACCAACGACATCACGACCGGAAAGGGCCATGGGCCAACCCTGAGACTGAATGGCAGTAGGGGCAGGGAAGCCCTGGGCCTTGACCTCATCCATGACATATCTGGGGAAACCAGCCTCGTCGAAAGTCTCGACGGGTCTTGGAACATCCTTGCCAGCGATGGTCATCTGGTGCTTGCGGCGGAAGGCTTCCACATCAGCATCAGATCGGTTTGTGACATCGGGGTGTTCCTTGTAGAAAGACTTCTCGAACTTGGGGAGGGTGCTGACATCTAGACGAATGTTAGTATGCGAAAACAACAACAGGACGAGCGAAACACGTACCCCACTCCTGGTTCTTGAGGCCAGCGCCGAGGGCACCCATACGGTCACCGCCGGCACCTCCTCCATAACCGCCTCCGAAACCACCACCTCCGAAACCGCCGCCGCCGCCGCCGTAACCATTTCCGTTACCGTATCCATTACCTCGGCTGTGTTCTGTGTTAGCGAGATGCAATAAAATATTGGACACGCATATGTTGGTGGTTGGGCGCGTTGTCGTTGGGGAAACGGCCGCGCCTCTAGGCTGAAACCACCGAATCTGCGCTCAAACCACAAAGAAAAATCGACTCACCCTCCGTAGCCACCACCGCCGTAACCATTGCGGTCACCACCTCGGTCACCACCACGGTCGCCGCGATCACGGCCGTAACCACCACCGCCGTAGCCACCTCCTCCGCGGCCACCGCCGCCGCTGTATCCGCCGTCGTAGCCAGACATTATTTCAGGTGAAGAGAGATGAGACGGAGCCGTTTGGAATGGACCCGTCTAGGAAGGGGGAAAGGGGAGTATTAGAATAAAGAAAGACGTGGGATGCGCAATATGATATCTCGAAGTTACGAGATTAGCCTTCTATTTGATGAAGAAGGAGTGCGCGCCCGAAGGGTGAGATGATGAATGGGAAAGGGAGAGATGAATGGAGGATGTGTGAAGTTTTAAGAGAACCGGCTCGGACGCGCTGACCATGTAATTTTTTTTTTTTGCTCTCGCCGCTAGGCAAGTCCGCCTGGTAGATCCACTTAATTCTTTTGAGGCGGCGGTGTGATTGGGCTAGAACGCTCCACTAAAAAGAACCCTTGAGATGCCGCCACCTTAGTCAGGAACCTTGTGGGTCTTACCCTATACTTCCAAACTTTTCACAATTTCTTATCGCAGGACTTCACAGAACAGTAATCATTTTAGGTAGCGTTAGTTCTCACATTCTTTATCCATCTGTAGTGCTCTACTGGGTTATAGGGCGAAATACAGAAACGAATGTCATGTCCATTAATTTGCGTAACCCCTGCATAGGTTGTCAATCTACAAATGCACAGCTCAAAAGTTCTTAGATAATACTCCAGGTGCACGGATAGCAAAGCAGTTTCAAAGCCCAAATGTATTAGGAACTGTCAAAAACACTTACATCGAAGAGATGGCTGCATGTCTGTGATGGTAGAGCTAACATGAAATAACTGTATCAATCATCACAGCGTGAAATAGCTGGTCGCATATTGAATAATTAGGTGGTAATTTGTTCCTCTAGTATCTACCTACTCATCCATTTGCTGCCTTTTCCACTTTACATCCAGGGCCTCCTCTAACGCGCCCCTGAACGCACCGACAAAGCCCCAGCAATCTAAGAAAGTATTATACAGCGGTGCAGGCGCTACTCTAATCACATTCGGTCTGCGCTCGTCAACCAGAACACTCCTCCTCTCAAGACCAGCCATGACCTCATCAAGCAATCCATCGGCCAGGAGAATGCTCACCTGCGCCCCACGACGTTCTTGCTCACTTGGCGTGATGATCTTCCAGTACGTGCTCATGTCCTGCGGCAGCTTCTGCAGTTCGGAGACGAGATAGGCCGTTAATCTGGTGCTCTTTTCGCGTAGAGGAGCCATACCGCCGGCCAGCTCGAATACCTCTAAGGAAGCACAGAGAGATGTTATGTCGAGTACGGAGGGATTGCTGAGTTGAAACCCTGCTGCGCCAGGAACAGGAACGAAACCAGGTCTCATGGCGAATCGGTTCTTCTTGTCGTTTCCCCACCAGCCGGCGAGTCTCACGTTGTGCGATCCATCGTCCGCAACCTGCGTGTGACGTTCGTGAACAAACATACCTCCAATACAGCCTGGTCCGCCATTCAAGTACTTGTATGTACACCAAGCAGCCGCGTCGACGTTCCAGTCGTGTAATGAGAGAGGCACGTTACCTGCAGCATGAGCGAGATCCCAAATGACGAACACGCCACGCTCGCGAGCAAAACTAGTCAGATGTGGAATATCGAGGAGCTGGCCCGAGTAGTATTGGATACCTGGAAGGAGAAGTACTGCAGTAGTGGAGGCGTGCTTCTCGATAATGGACTCGACATATTCGTTAGAGAGAATGTCCTCGTTATTTGGAGGCTCAATGGTAATCATCGAGTCTTCAGGACGGAGTCCGTGATGCCGTATTTGTGTCTCAACAGCATACTAAGCATCCATGTTAGCACCTCGATTGCCTAGTGCTGAGTTGAATCACTGACATGATCACTTGGGAACGCTTTGCTCTCTAGTATGATTTTATGCCGTCCCTTAACATCAGGCTTATAAAATGCCGCCATCAATAAGTGAAGATTGGCCGTGAGAGTCTGCATGACAGCCACTTCGCTGACCTTGCCGCCCACGATTGGCGCAGTCATCTCGGCCGCACGAGCATCAACGTCTAGCCATGTTGGCAGAGGAGAGTCATCAAGGGGCTTGAAGTGGCCCTGCACACCTTGTGTGCGCCATGTCGCGAGGTATTGCTGTATGCGATCTAAAGTGCGTTTGGGCTGAAGACCGAGAGAGTTGCCTACAAGGTAAATCGCTCTATCATTGGCATCTGCAAGAGTTAGACCAACATGGAGGATACGCTAGATATCAGAGAAATACACTAACCTGTGCTGTCACTGGTAGGGAGAGTTTTGCGAGCTACATCAGCTTTGGAGGGGATGTTGAACTCGTCGCGAGTGTGTCTGAGAGCGTCACTGGAGTCCAGCTCAATGGCGTGGTCCCTGCCAGAAAGCTTGGAGGAGTCACCCATGGCCAAGAGCACAGACAGGTCAGGTTATATCGTGCAATGAGTTGCCCACCTTGGGTCTAGGGAATGAACAAATTCTCTTCCCCACGTTACGTTCCCGAGTAAAGTAGCTAATGTAGATGACAAGCTCCGCATATCGGCTTGACGCGGGGAGCTTCTGCCCCGCAGCCAAACTTGGGAGCTCCCGACTTATGGCCGGGACCATTTGGAGATGCAGGATTTGATATCCATATGAAGAGCACGAGGCCAGGCCAGACAGGGCATCTACATTGCATATGATGCAGAATTCTTCATGTGAAAGGTAGGTCCACGAACCAAGACATCGATGTGCTCTGTCACCTTGTCCGGTGTCACAAGAACCCCCTTTCTGGCATCATACTATGGTATGTACACAACGAGAGAGCAGCTCGAAGAGAGCACTCGCAGGCACAAGCAAGACCCGCGTATTTGTTCACGATATGAAGTTTTGTTGATTCTTTTTTCCCCATCCTCCACAAGTCTCCCTGCTTTTCGCTTTTCTGCGCACTCTAGCTATGTCATACAAGGGGCCTGCCTCTCCCATCTATATCCGTGAACAAAGAAAAAATTACAGAACAAAAACAGAAGTAAAGAAAGACCAAAGCGAGGTTTACAAAATGAAGCATCCCATCCCAAGCCCGATTCTAATCAGACATCTATTAGTCCGGCCCAGTTAATGCACAATGCTCCAAGTACACCCTCCCAAGAACAGATCGTCGTAAGATGCAGTCCGTGGACAATATAAAGTCCTCGGCTATCGCATCTCATATCAGGGTATCGAACCTTGTTGCATAAAAGGTTTTGTTGGATCGAGGGTTTACTCGCGAGAGACGTCACGGCCGAAGGCCTTGGACTTGAGCCAGTCAACAGCGACCAGCACACGGTTTCGGGCTAGAGAAACCCAGTTAGCGCGATTATAATGTCAATCATAGTTTGTGATGAACTTACTACTGAAGCACATGGAGAGGTAGGCACTTCGCCAGAACAGGTAGGTCAAGCCGCCACCACTGGCAATGTTACCGTTGAACCAAGGAACATCAGCAACAGCCTTCTCGCTACCAATGTAGGCCAAGCTACCCTGGTGGGAGTATCGGAAGGGCTTGACGTCCTTGATTCGGCGAAGCTGTTTCTCAAGGCTCTCAATCTCAGCGGCGACCTCAGCAGAGTTACCCTGCTTGAGGTTCAGGCTGCTGCTGAGTTCCTTGATGCGAGCCTCCTGAGAGTCAGTCTTCGCCATGTTGTTGAACAGGCGGGCCAGGAAAGAACCCTCCTGGGAAGCGACCTGAGCAGTAGGGGCGTAGCCAGCAACGGCGCAGTCACCGACGGCCCAGATATCGCGGGTGCCCTGGACAACAAGGTACTCGTTGACAGCAAGACCACGGCGAGAATCCTTCTGGGCGGGAACCTTGCTCATGAGGTCACGGACAATGGGGCGAACAGCGTTTCCGGTAGCCCAGACAAGCAGACCGTAAGGGATACGGAGAGTTTGCTTGGTGCCATCAGGACCAGCGCACTCAGCCTCAACAAAGTCCTCTGTCACCCTCTTGACCATGGTCTTGAGCTTGATGTCAATGTTCTCCTCGCGCAGGGTGTTCTCGGTGTACTCAATGAGCTGCTTGGAGAAAGAAGGGAGAACGTTGGGAAGGGCCTCAATAAGAGTGACCTTGAAGCGGTGGCTGATCTCGGGAATCAGCTTCTTGATGTCGTCCTCGAAGAAATCACGGAGCTCTCCAGCGAACTCGACACCAGTAGGACCACCACCAACAACGACCATGTGCATGAGACGGTCGATCTCTTCTTGGGATTGACCCTTGAAAGAAGCGCGCTCAACACAGTCCATAATCTTCTTGCGGATCAGCTGGGCATCACCAATCTCCTTGAGGAAGCAACTGTTCTCGCGGACACCGGGAATACCGAAAGTGGCATTCTCAGCACCGACACCAATGACGAGCATGTCGTAGGGGATCTCAGTCTGAGAGTGAGGGCCCTTGCCCTCGGTGTTGTCCTTGATCTTGACAACCTTGCGATCAGGGTCAACAGAGGAAGCCTCAGCTTCGTAGTACTTAACGGCACCCTTCTTGTGGCGGAGGATAGTGCGGACAGGCTCCATGATTGAGCGGTGCTCAATAAGACCGGTTGTGCATGAAGGCAGGAGGGGAGTGAAGAGGAAGTAGTTGCGAGGAGAGACGACGATGACGTTGTAGTTCTCGGTGTCGAGGTTCTTCAGGAGACCGACAGAGCCCCAACCGGATCCTAAAGAAGGGTATTGCGTCAGTAACTTGGCATGATATGTGGGAGGAGCGCCTGTAGCTATGCGCGCCGAATTACTCACCCAAAACGACAAGAGTCTTCTTGGAAGGGTCAGGCTGGTACTGCTCTTGAGGGTGGCGGTCATCGTAGATAACGTAACATGTGTAACCGACGAGAGCACCGAGAGAAAGGTATGTGAGTCTCCATGTCCATCGGAGGGTTCGTCGAATCTTGCCAGGCTTGGGCTTGGGCTTGGGTGCCTCGTCAGCATAGGCTCTTCGGAAGGCAATGCGGCCAGAGTTGTTGAGTTTCATGGCGATAGAAGGTCGAGCAGAGGTCTTGGAGGCAGTAGAGAGGGCGCGAGTCGCAATGCGACTGCTGGGGGCCATCTGGCCGACCCGGGAGAGGGCCGTCATGGCTCGCGCGGAGGAAGCCATTGGGAGGATCTGGTAGAGAGGGGCTCAATTGAGAGTGATTGAAGGGAGAAGGAGGGAAAAGAAGAGGAAAGAAAGAATAGAGGACACAGACTGAGAGTCTCTGGACCAGATGAGGGCGTCGCGAGCGGATGGGGCTGGTGACGGACGGAGGTGAGTCGAAGGAGAATCAGTCACAACCCACGAAAGAGGGCGAGAGAATTTAGTGTACAAGAACTGGACCTTAGTTGCGGTACGTAACTGGAGGCAAAGCTAGCAGACAGTGAGTGAGTGAAAAGAGAGACCCTCATCGGCTGGCCGGACACAAGGTAACTAGGGTGCAAGAAAAGATGATGGCATAGTTCTATTTGATAGTGTTTGGCTTCTTTTTTGCTCCCGTCCTGTCCCCCCTCGAGATAAGACATCCCGTCTTCCATTTCTTGCTTGTGTTTAAGGCTCCACTAAAAAGTTCAGGTTCCCTGCCCGTGCCTCCAAGACTTCAAGCTTAGCGGAGCGGGTCGGCGTGGGCTTCCGTCCTCAGCTACCTAAGCTACGGGTGCTGGATGGCCCTGAATGACGCCCACTGAACAAATGAATGGCTTTAAATCAGAGATCATCTTCGATTTGGGCGGCCAAATGATGGGTTTCGGAGTTGATAACTTGTGGTCACAAGAATCACACTTTTCCTTCTGATATCTTCTCGTGTTGGCTTGTGATTATCACTTATCACTTCTCGTCTCCAAATTCAGACTCCAATGACCCAATCCAATGGACCGGACCGGGCTTCAACACCGATCCGCAGCTTTGGTTCAGATAAAAGTTGCAGTGCAGTTAAAATTGGGGTTGATTGCTCATCCTAACACCTAAAAATTTTGTCAACCTTTGCCCTCTAGCTTCTAGTCTTTCGCCTTCTGGCCCTTGGCGTGTCCGGCCCGTTATGAAATCAGCAAAACCCCACTAACTTACCGAGCAAACCCCTGTATACGATTCTATTTTCTAGTATCATGACGAGTGCTGGTGACAATATCAAGGTGAAGGAGGCGGGTTTCCTCCTCCATTGCTCGTGATAATTCGGTCTGATGCTATCAGAACATCGTGCATAATTCTGTCACACCATCACCACCACTGCATATCACTATTGTTTATCTTTGTTCTGCTGTGTGGTCAACTCGACATAAATCTCGGTGTCTCTCCGTTTCCGGCCGCCCGGGTTGCTTTCAGCAGAGAAATGTGACATTGGCATTCATTGTGGACTGCTCGATCCTTGAAGCCTTTGGCGAGCGATAGAGCGCATGAACAACAGCCTTGTCATGAAAGATTGATAGACATATTACGTATACTGTTACTGTATTTCGGCATCCGGAATACGGGAACACCAAGCATCCAATATCTTGCTTTTTATGTCCCCGATATTGATCCATTGAGACAGTCCACGCTGTAATATCCATTTTATTGCAGTCTGCCAATCAAATGCGGTAATTCCCGGGATCTTAAGCCTGTAGATGGAAAATCTCCGGCCCTGAAGGATAGGAGACTGTCATCCGTCGGTGAAAACCCGGTTTCTCGCGCTCTCATTTCTGATTTCTGAGGTGTTAGGAGACACCGCGGTGTGTCGGTGAGGCTTTTAACCCTTGGCGCGGATTAGTCCATCATTGGATACAGAGCGAACGATATTAACCATAAGAACTCCAAAGTACTCATGCAATAAAGATTGTAGAGGGCGGTTAATTTTAGGTGCCTGTAGGAAAATAAGATGCGCGATTTGGTCTCGTTTGGGAAGCTCCTAGCGCATTTCACATGTCGCTAACAGCCTCTCACTTACAGGATACGCGGTATTGCCCAAATAGGTGTTACTGCTATTGTGAACGACGAGCGAATGGTAGATTTGCCGTCGTAATTGCATTGTAATTCATGACAGAAGCTATTGTCTTATATCTCTCATCCCCTTTTCTTGAGTAATTGCCCAATGTCTTGCTTACCATTTGCTGGTTGCCGATCAATTTTGGTAGATTAGGCTGTTGATGTCTATCATTTGCGTGGGGTGTTGACTTATATCAAAACACCATCGAAATATTTCTACCTCACCCAACCTTATCATGTGAAATCTAGATGAAATATGTAATCCCCAGATCTTGACGCGATTCTCGTACTATACCCCAGAATCAGATAAACATTGGGGGGGTTAGTGCATCCCTGACAGCCAGTCCATCTCGGAGCCGCAGTCAAATCTTGTCAACCTTGCATCCGTAGAAGCGCACACAATTCATCTCTCGCGATGAACCTCAACCCGAACCCTTAAAAAGAGCTCACTCCCATTTTCTGTCTAGTGCCCGCCGTGCTCGCTCCCTTGGACCGGGTGGATCTCATCGTGGAGCCTCAAGAAGAGAAAACGTTCATGTCCGCAAGCGCGCTAATGACGGATCCGCGCTTCAGTGCGTTCTGTTCATGATGGTGAACATGGACATAGGCGAGGTATGTGATTGGAGCGCGTTCTCAAGGGGTCTTCGGTGAGCGAGCACGGTGAGGAAGCTGAAGACTGCGTCTATTTCAACTTCAAATGTCATTTGGTTTGTGCGTATCTGGGATGTGGTGATGGGGGCAAGATCTTGCTAGCCCTTTATGGGGACGGCCACTCGGAGAAATCTCCGACACTGATGAATGCGATGTTTAGTATTATCAAGAGCACTTTCGTTCATCTGATGGGGCATGTGACGGATTTACTTTCTGGGCCATCCTGCTAGTTGCAAGTTTATTGTCTTGTTTGATGATAAAACACTCCTTCTTCGCGAAACACTTGTGGCGACATGTCCAGCAGCTCTTGATTGTCATGATGGCTGGAGCAGCAATGAATAATTGCCTGTCTCCACTACACATGGAATCTGAACTGACGCAAAAGCTTTTTTCAAGGGTCCATCAAATGATGACTTTATCCACAAATGATTTAACATCAAACATCCACTCTGAGTCTTGGATATCGGACCGTCTTGCATGCGCCATGAATCGCTGACTTTGCCGGCGGGGACCGGCATTTGATGTGCAAACCCCAGATGAGGCTGCTGAAAACGATAGCCGGATGGCAAGCCGATATCATGAGACTCAATGTGTCGAAGGTTGAAGATTCCGAAGCAAAACGAGCTTCAGATTGTTGAGTGTGTCTCGAGTCTGGGCATCTGAAGCAGAATAACCAACCACCTGTCGATCTTTCGAACCACCATACATGAACTTCATATGATGATAGTCTGAGCGTCAATCAATATCATATCATTTATCCTCAACTACATAAGCTGTCAAGGAGGATTGAATCCTTCGTTAATAACCAATCTATCACAGAAAACCCAATTGAAGAAGAACGAGCAGTGACAACCCCCCTGCATAACCGTCTTCATCAATCTCTTGCGACAGGCTGAAACAGGAGCTTGACTTTGAGACGTGTAACCCCTGCCGCTAGAAACCTACAAGCTGAGGCCACCCGTCGCTAACACAAATGCAGCCATTTCTGCACCAGCCCTGTTAGCATATCAACGACGGGCTACCGTGCTTCCATCCTGAATCTTGGTTCTTGGGCAAAGAAGCGACACCAAGCGTTTTCAAACAGCAGACAAAGACTCTTGAACTACCAGGTTCGGCTTGAATGTTTCGTGTTACTCGCATCGTGCCCCTGAACCCTGAGATCGCCTTGGCTGTATGGGGTTTATCACCGTTTATGGCTGTCGGATCCTTGTCTTTATAATGTATCATATCGTATCGTATCGCATGTATAATGTAACTGTTGATCTTGTCTCATCCCACGGACCAACTCCAGCTCTAACCTTAGAGGTTCCTCGCGCTTCACTTCCTCTCTCGTCCGTCCTCTCGTTTCTCTCCCTCTTCAATCAGCAGAAACTCCATTTCTCGCTTTTTGCATGTCATAAACCGCCAAGCCCTTATAATCTTTCCTTTGTCCTTCTCTTCCTTTGCTCTTGATCAAGGCTGGACCTTCGTTTGAATAACACTTTCTTTTATCTGATCAAGTCAGTGACTTGCATCATCAAACACTCATTTCCTGATACCCGGAGTATTCATCCAACGCCTTGGGTATCCAAATCATATCAAGACATATTATAAAGACCCTTGGTTCATTAATACTTTTTGTTTATAATCAACACAACTCAGAATACCTACGACAATGGCGCCTTTTGATGAGCCCCATTACCTTCGGTGGCAGAGACAAGCAAAGAGGGCTTTTGGTGCGACTCTGCCGGATTGGACCATCGCCGATGACAGCGACGACTATGATGTTCACATTATGAAGAAGCGCACAGCAAGGCCGAGACGTAGACGAAGCAATGTTCCAACTTCATCCGGGGAGCCTGAGGTCATGATCAATATCCTACGGGAACCTTATGCCAAGCGAACCGATACTGTCGACCCTGCGACTGAGAAGCAGAAGCAGGACGCGAAGAAGGAAGAGAGTAGTGACAGTGAGAGTGAAGGTGATGACGCAGCCGACAGTGGAAGTGAGAGCGAGAGCGAGGACGAAGATGAGGAGCCCAAGAAGAGTGAAGAAGACAAAACCAGCGACGACGCCAATCAAATCAACATCAAATTGCCTGCATCATCAACAAACTCACCATCAGTCGAAGCTCCATCAGCTGAGGGAAGTATGTCGGATTCTCCTTTGGTAAGTCAGATCCTTAACCCGCTCATCATGTCCAAGTCGTTTTGGATTGAAAGACATGTCAAATGCATTGAAAGCTCGGTCTTGCTAACTCCTCTAAAGGTCGAAGGTGGTGATGGTATGCACTCCAATGTTCACAAGATCCTGCTGGGTGTTGGATCCGTCGGTATGCTCTACCTGTCCACTTCACCTATAACATTACAGACTGCTAACACGATATCAAGGCGGCTTTCTATTCCTACTTGGCATTGGCTTCCTCATCTGGAAATTCTACTCAAGGAAGCAGTCACCAAAGAAGCCTGCTCCCATTGATGACATGAACTTCGACAAGCCCAGCCGCTTTGAGAACCTCGTTTCCAAGGTGCCTTTCCTCGGATCACGCTACGGTCACAAGGGCTGGTACACAATCGAAGATCCATCCTATTCTCCTCCATCCTATTCTCCGCCTCTTGCCGAGAAGGCACGACCTCAGTCACCACTCTTCATGCCTAAGCAATCCGACAACTTCCTCACAGTGCCCAGCCTACCGTTCGGTGTTTATCGTACGAGTGGCGACAGAAGGACAGGGGTTACAAACTATGACATTGACGCTGTCAGCCCTACAAGCACAACCTTTGTCGAGAGCGCTGTTGAAGTCCAGGTCGTGGCTCGTCATGATCCCAAGGACTCTCTGAGCACGCCGTACAAACCTCAACAACACAAGCGAATCCCCTCTACCACACCATATGCCTACGATGTCGGACGACGTCAGACCGGTGTTAGCGAACTCTCCTCCATCTCCTCTGGCTTCGGCGACGGCGACATCGTCGTGACGCCTACCACTCAGACTGTCCAAAGCGTCCCATCGCGACCAGAGCCTTCACGACAACCCACATGGAAGTCTACCAACTCTGTCGGCCGCCGTGACACTGTATCTACAGTAGCTTCAGTGGATACACGACCACGTTTCCGCTCAGTGAACTCATGGGTGAAGCAGCAGAATGGGCAATTGCGACGAGCTCAACGACAACAAGAGAACAGCCTTGATAGTGACGCTCCTCCAGTTCCTCCTCTGGCCCCCCCTCCTGAGCAGGACTTCAGATACATGTTGCAAGACGATGAGAGACCACGTCCAGTGGAGATGGTCTAGGATGGGTTCGGGAAACATGCATGATATATAGAGGCACCTTTGAAAGGAGTATGGCTGGACCAGGCGTCAGATACCTACGTTGGATTTTGTGACATAAACAAGGAAACAAACATATGGAACCAAGTGTATACTCAATTCTATGTCCATTAATTGATCGATCTAGTCTACTTCTCCGGTTTTTATGTCTGTATGTGAACTTAGGTCTGCTTGGCAGGGAACATCTCCCAAAAGCCAATTTCCATCTAAATCGTATTAGTCAATCGTCACTGTTCAAAAGGGCGAGCATATACCTTGAGAGCATGGATGAAGATCTGAACAAGCTCTTCAATTCGCGAAGGTGACTGCAGTTGAATATGCTTTTCGAGCAGGGCTGTTTCTTGGTTAATAGACAGATACTCGATGAAACTGAGAAAGACTCACCAGATCCCAACTTGACAGCGTCAGTGTAATCCTCTTCATTGTAGTTCTTGATCCACGCCCAGTACGTGTTTCCCTCGCGGACAGTCTCCTCATGGTCGTGGAGCATCTTTGCTGCGGCACCATAACCAAGGAGGCATGGAGCAAGAGCCATTTGAAGACCAACCCAATCGCCATTTTGACCAACGTCAAGGACATAACGAGTGTATGCGGTGCAGGCTGCAAAGAAAATCAGAAAAAGATCACTTGTCATTGAACTGCTTAAACTTGCCCTGCTTCTCTGGTGTGGCACGAATCTGCTCGATGGACACACCGAAGCTCTCGCAGTACGAGGTATGGAGCTTCAGTTCATGCATGATATGCTGAACGATTTCTGTTGCCTATAGAGAGGTCATGAGGTCGTGTACAATATAGAGTTAAGAGAACATACTCGAGAAATATCCTCAATGTTTTGTGCCTTGTAGGCAGCGAGGGCATTGGCACGTGAAAAGTGAATCTGTAAATAATGATTAGCTTGGGATCGTTATATGTTTTGAAGACCAACCAAGTATAGGTAATCTTGGATGATATAGCCCTTGAAGGATTCGAGAGGCAGAGTTCCATCACCCATAGCCATGACGAAGGGATGGTACACAAACTCCTTCCAGACGTCGCGGACATCAGGGCGCTCGAGAAGCCACTCGATGAAGTAGCCGCTGTTCATCGAGTTAGTACAACAAAAGATGAGGGACGCTTTATGAACGTACGGAGCAAATGGGAGAGAATAGGTCGAGTGGAAGTGGTTTAGAGGACCATGCCCCTTGCCTAGGCCAGGTGCTGTTCGAATGGCAGCTTCAATGTATCGGCAGGCTGATCGAACAGCCGTAGGTGTATCAAGTCCCTTGGCCAAGTTTGATGCGATGGCCGCTAACAAACCAATTAGTATGAGACCAGAGTTCTTAGGCAAGTTTGTCACTTACAGGCCAGAGAGCACCCCGTCCCATGGGTACTCGAGCTCGCCTGGTATGGGCTCTCGACTCTGACAACCTCACCATCACCGCCAACAAGAACGTCTATAACAACAATCCTCTCCTCTTCAGTCTCAGCCACAGTCAAGTCCTCCTTCATGGGCCGGTGTCCGCCCTTGACGAGCACCCACTTAGGACCTAGAGCCTGGATTCGCTGGGCTACAGTCTCAAGGTCTTGCACACTGCGAACCTCAGGGACTTCTTGACCGTTTTGGGAAAGGATAAGAATAGCTTCAGGAATGTTTGGCGTGACAACTGTAGTGTGCGGTAGAAGGTGCTTGCAGAGATGTTGAATGGCTTCATTGGGGAGGAGTGTTGCACCAGAAGTCGAAACCATGACCTGAAAGTCAAGAGTTAGAAAGATCCTAATATAGATCTGTAAGGGGGCACATACTGGGTCTACGACAAGTGACGGGATGCTATGCTTAACCATGGTCTTTGCAACCATCTCTATCGTCTCTGTAGAAGCAAGCATGCCTACCAAGGTGTTAGTCATTGTGCAACACAGCGAAATCGTTGACCAACTCACCAGTCTTGACAACATCGACACCGACATCTTCAACACAAGCATCGATCTGCTGAGAGACGAAATCGGTGGGAATGACATGAATGCCCTTGACGCCTTGAGTGTTCTGCGCAGTCAGAGCCGTAGTGGCCGTCATAGCGTAGCAGCCATGAGCAGCGATGACTTTCTGATCCGCTTCAAGTCCTCTGATGATTTTCCGTCAGCATATATTGCGATTGAACATAAAAGTATCATGAAAACGTCTTCAAAAGGCTCCATCATGCCACTTTGAGTATAAGGGAAACTGTACTTACGCTCCGCCCGAACTGTCCGACCCCGCGATGACAAGCACTCGTCCTTGTACCATGATAAAGGATATCTTTAGGAGGGTTCAAAGAATGGTCAATACAATGAATCCACCAAGAAAAGATGTATGATATAGGTGTCGTGAAGGAGTAACTTGGCCTAGATCGGAACTGAGCTCGCTCTTAATCCCGCGTTTCGGTTACTCATGGAAGCGGCGTTGGTATTGGCAGGCGATGTCAATTGCTCTGGTGGGGCCGAGTAATTCACCGTCATCATAGTTACAAGTCGTACATTATCAGGTCATGATGTTACTTATCTACTCCCTCAACCCTAAAATTAACCAGCTAATTGTAAATTCGACATACTTAGTACCTGGTTCCTCAATATCATGAGTCCTTGTCGTAGACTGATTTGTAATTTGGGCATATGAGGCTACTAGTCGAATCAAACGAGCAATGCTGTAATATCTTACTATAATATCCTCAACTTCACTTGGTCTCGTTCTAAGAAGCCCTCTCAGATAAAACCAGAAGCATCCCTTCTTCGATGTTTTGCCCAAAACTCCATTATTCAAAACCCAGATCAGACACCAATCCCCTTTACAGCAGCTACTCGTCACAAGGGTATATACAGCTCAAGACCCGCCTACCACCCCTTAACGCTCCATCATGATTCTTTGTCATTGGTATCGTGTAGTTGAAACTTTCCAACGTCGTGTTGCTTTTGGCTATGTAGTCATCTTACATCTTCGAAATATCATTGCCAATATCTCACCTCCTCAATCTGAGAGGAGCTGGTGTAAGATCTGGTGGCGGTGCCGGCGGCTCGCTGATGCTCCGCTGCCTCTCTGTCCTGTCATCCCCGGAGCTATTTTCGCCCTCGCCGCTTTCTTCTTCACTTTCCTCTTGGCTGTTATCATCGCTACTGTCGTCATCTTCGTCATCCTCCTCCTCATCAAATACTATTTGTCGCATCACGTTCTTGTCAAACAAATCTATAACCATCCTTCTCACCCCTAGCCGGTAGTGGTTCCATTCCATTGCGCTCATCACTTCTTTGAAGAACTGCGTACTTTTGAAGGCGCTTGGTTTGTGTGCCCGAAGCTTCTGGAGGTCAGTAAGCGCCTTCTTGTAGAGGACCATATTTCCTAGGTCCACAATGAGTTCCAGGACTCTTCTGTTAACATCCGCCTCGCTCAACAGAGCAGGTATTTCTGCTGGCTCAAGAGGTGGTCGAGCGGCGCGAGGTGGTGGCGCCTCCTGGGCTGTCCGTTGACTTGACGGCAAGGTGATTGACGTTACCGTCTTTTGTTTCCACGCTGTCAGTGATAATAACCTTGATAGGTCATTGGGGATGCAGAATCCGAGCGAGGTACCCATTGGTGTTGTGTTGGCATCCCATCCATGTTCAGATAGAATCTCCAGACCGTGCGTAGAGCGGGAAATCAGGCCAAGAACGAAGAATGCAGTGCCCCTTAGACTCATCACTTCATGGGTCTCAGCAATTCGAATGATATGCTCTACCACATCGTTGGATTCCAAGAACGGTGCTCCAAGTTCCATGGACCCAACGTTGCCAACAGCCCAAAGGCAGCCCTTCACCTTCGTAAGCATTTCCGCATCTCCCTTATCCATGCCATGCTCACGAATCGTAGCTGCAAAATCCTCAAAATGACCCTTATCACTGAGCAGCCTACATCCCTCCTGGGTACGGGTCAACTCTCGATAGAAGTGCGGTGGTACATGGTTGTCATGGTAGTCCCCATCAATCTCACCATCATCAAATAAACTCATGCGAGGATTGTGCTCGTCTGGATCAATGAGGAACGCTTTGGCCAAACTTGCCTCTATGACCCTGACATATGTATCGTTCCGCCCCAGGAACCAGTCGTCCATTTCGTTACTGATGTAATCCAGTCCATCCAGGTAATGGTATCCGATAGATGTTGATAAGAACCGTAAGAGCAGCGGTGCTCCGATTTCTCCCAGATGATCGAGAGCTGGTCGGCATTCAACAATGTACTCCAGGTAGGTCTTGCGATTACAAGCTTTCTCCAAGATCTTCACAGCCGTGGCACAGACCTCAATCTCGGGATCGTAAAGCTGTGTGACCAAGAGCTGAATGGCCCATTTCGAGTCACCAACGCCACCCTGTCCGTTGGCCGATGGTACTGGCCGGATGGCGTATTTGCGAAGGGCATTGGTCGCATGAATTCGGATTTCCTTTGTGCCAGCAGTTAAAGCTTTGGACAACAAGACTCGAGGATGACCCTGGACGCTATAATCGAAGCTGGACAGGAGCAACTTGATGAGGTCTGGTCTCTGCTTCAAGTCCACGATGTGATACATCATATTGAACATCCTCCAACGTTCTAGTAGTTGAAGACCTTTAGGATCACCACTTAAAACACCAAGCATTGAGAAGTAGCCCGCGCAAAGTGTGTCAGTAACTCGATCTCTTGAGAACATTGGATACTGGGCTGTGAGGCCGCTAGTCTGAAGAAGTGTTGTTAGTGATCAAGTTGAGGAAACCATAAGAGCATCAAGCCTTACCGGATCGCATTGTGCTAGACACTCAGCTATCTGTCTAAGCAACTTGCTGTCTGCCAAGAATTTAATTCCCTCAGGGGATTGAAGTAGAGAGTGCATCAGGGCACAACCAGCTCGGACATACTTTTGTGTGGCACGAGTGTTTTTGACGTTAGCAAACCTGTATTTGAAAGGGCGATAGAAGCTGATGATTCTCTTCATGAACTTGGATGCTTTGATGGCCTCTTCAAGTCTCTTGCCGCTTTGTAGAGGGCCGTCGATGATCTTGAGAATAGTCTCCCAGTTCCACTTAGCATAGTTCGAGCTGTTGAGGACATTACTATCAATCAACAGTTGCCGGAACGTAGCATCATCAAAAACCAGAGATTGGTGGGATTTGGGGGCCTCATCAATCGCGGATATGTCATTCGAGTTGTGACCTGACGATAACGCACCGGACAAGGCACCCGTGGGCGCACTCCTGTATAAAGTACGACTGACGCTACTGATCTGGTAAACAATCCCCGACGCCACCCAGTGATCATTGTTGCCAATGTTGGCAGCCGATGAGAAGAGTTCCGGTAGGAGGTGAAGCTCGGCGCTCCAGGATGGAGGTAACAGGCGACTGGAAAGTTTCAGCACTTCGCTTATTAGAAGGGTCGTCTTGCGCTGGAGAGTCGGATTCTCGTCTCCTTGAGCAATCTTTAGGAGAACTGGTAGGAGGCCTGCTCGAATGAGCACTGCCAGCAAAAGAGCTGTGTAGTGCTCGACGAAATTTTGTTCACCGCTGTCCTCTTCTGTGAACTGTAAATGGCTCTTGTCCTTTTGGTTTGACTTCAGATTCGCTACTCGACCGTACGTTGTCAATCTCCTTCCAGCAAGAAAAGAGGTTGCCCACGCTGGTGGTTTGATCCGTAGAAGTGAGAATATAAGATCAAGAATAGTCTCCCGAACCACATCACTCGGCAATAGCATGCTCGTGATCAAGGATCGAATTGTACGGAGATCATACATACAGAGAGTCATGAGCCCTGGCCATGACTTCAAAGCTGTTGCAATGGCTTTGGAGTTCTGTTTCATGATACTTTCGTTGGTCAGGAGGTGGTCAGTAAAGACAGTAAATAGCACTTCCAGACCATATCCGGGTTGTATATATTTCCGCTTTCGAGGTGAGTCGAGCAGGTATAAAAATGCAGAGGTCAAACTTTCGGGAGATTTGTAGACGCCTTCTGAAAGGGCCTCCGTCAATGGTCCCAAACCACCGGATGCCACCAAAAGTGCTGGATCCTGCACTATAAGTTCTGCTAATGTCTCGATGCAGATAGGCCTTAGACGGTCCAAGTCTCCCTCGGCCGGCTGAGCATTTGCTCGTCGGTCTTCTCCATGCTCTGCAACTGCTACTATCGTGCGCACCACGGCTCGAGAGATCTCTTTCACTCCGCCTTTGACATCAAGAAATGCACGGACGAACTTGAGGGCCTGCTCACGTTCAACATCCGCTTTGCGGTAGTTATTAAGTGATCTGATTATGTCAGTAAAAGGGGCGCGGCCACAGTCGAAGTACATACCGTATCACCAGATAATCCGTGTTCAGACTTCGGATCTTCTTAAGTGATGCCACATCCGAAATAGCATATCTGGTCATTCGATAGCCAGCAGCCACGACTTCGCGACTCTCGCTTAGGAGCATTACCTGCATGCGGAGCCCAAAAATTGACCAGACCAAGTCGTACTTAAGAGTTGGGTAACGCTTGAAGAGATCGACGAGCTGATTCCCCCGCGAGACGTAGTACTCCGGCATCATGCCCTCAACCTCTAAGGCCTGGAGCAGTTCCGCAAGCGCAAATGTCGGACTTTCTGTTGGTTCCTCATTGTCAGACTCTACGACAGATCGTGACACGCTTTGTGGCGAACGCAGTCCAATTGGTCTCCCGGATTCGACAACGTTGCTCTGGGTACGGTTTCGTTTTGGCGTCGCAGGTGGAATCTGTCGTGTATGCTGAGCATCTGAAATCTTTTGGCGCAAGTCCTTGATACGCAAGTTGCTGGCGTTAAGCTCCGCCTCAACCTTTTGTCGTTGCTCTTTGGTCTGCTTCGCTTTCTTAGAGTTCAGCGCCTCTAGCATGTTCTCACTCCCCTCCTTGATTTTCATTTCACGGTTGAGTCGTTCTTTCAGATGTGCCAGAGCTTGCTCAGCTAGCGTGTCTACGTCATCCTCTTCCACCTTGTCCATGAAGCTGCTTGGGTATATTGACCCCGCTTCAGTCTTACTCCCAGCCCGACTACGCAACTCTGAACTGAAGCTGCCGGGAGCAACATTGAGACTGCTTCCCCTTGGCGCAAAAGATACGGCTGAAGCAGAGAGATTTCGGGCGTTAGCGCCATTGGGAGGTTGTAGACCCGAATCGCCTCGGTCGAAGCTCGTGCGACCAGATAACTGCTGAGGCAGGTTGTGTTGTGAAGGTTGGCTCGGAGGGGTCATGCCCTTCTGAGCTGCCGCGGAAGAGCTCAGCATATCAGCGGCGAACAGCCCACCGGTTGGGACTGGGCCCAAAGGTGGTGGAAGAGCATTCGTCGATCAACGGCGACTGAGGTAACGAGTACGGAGGATGCGATCACGGTCAAGGTTCGTGTGCGTTACAGTGACTTCGTTTGGTAGGCGTATATTCGTTCGCAAAATGGCGGTATAAAGTGACTGTCTAGATCTAATGCTGCGAGCGATCGTAATGTTGTGTCGTATGTATAACTTCGACCGCGTTTTCGGTGATCGCGCTGTCAGAGAAGCTGTATCTGGACAGCGAAACTGGTTCAAGCAGGAGTTTCAAGAGAGCGGAGTTGTCGCCGAAGACGTTGGAGAGGTTGCGTGGATTCCAAGGCGATGGTGGTGCAAAAGCGATGTAGCCACGATACGGGGTTGAAGGTTCAGATCACCAACAGAAGCAATAACCAGATTGATGCCGTACAGAACCTTACGTAGATAGGCCAATATCAGAGCAAAATGAGCGAGGTTCAAGGACCAGTTTGGCAGGGTTTCGAGAGACGAGGGGACAGGTGATTGGAGGATCGAGAACAGAGGTTGTTGGCTTGCGGGCAACCAGGGCCTAAAGTGGAGGCGGACAAGACCCAGCCAGATGGTGATGCATTCCATTTACAGACCTGCCCGGGGCACTAAAGTCAACCTTGTGCTCTGTAAACTGTGCTGCACCCTGCAGTTGCGGGCGGCTTCACTACCTTAGAACCTAAAGTTTTGGAAAAGCTCCGGTACAGTAGCGTGCTGTAGGTTAGATGCTCTGAGCTCAAAACATTGTATTCCGGGGTTACGATGGAGTTAGGAGAACATCCATGAAGCTGAGGAGCTGGGGAACTGAGTTTGAGAGTCAGTGCCAATAGTAATCGAGAGTATATTGCAAGCAAGCTGTTTGGCGCACGGCAGCTGATTGTCGTTGTAGGCCTTCGTCCTCATATAAGCATACAGCTTCCACCTTGGCATAGCATTTGAAGCCTGGGTAATAATGATTTCGCCATCTGCTTTCTTGACCATATTCACATGCTGGTACACACAAATAAAAAACCCCTTACTAGGAATATATTGGTGCTTCGTGAGGCCATCACCAAAAATGTGAAAGATAACCTACAGGCTGCATGCCGGCGCCTTGTGATACTCCGAACTCATCAGACCGGAGGGCATGAATCCAGGATTGCCTTGACCATAAACACCAGAATCTGACTGGTACTCTCCCCTCATAATCTCGTACCTCATCTTTTCTGCAACCAGAACTCAACTTGTGTTCGTATCGCAGGAATCATGCGATGTTGAGTCGCATTATAAGATAAGATAGACAAGTCAAGATAAGAGCTCCGATGGCTCCAGGCGGGCCCCGATATACGGGATCGAGGGCATCGGCGTCCTCCGGGGCCCGGCACCGACCCCCATCGCCCCATGGAAAAGCTTCAATTTGCTAACAATTGCAACATCGGACATTGAATTGTTCGGCCGTAGGCGCTTGTTTCTGATCGCCAACGTCCGTCTCCGTCCGTTGAGCCGCTTAGAGTAGCGTTATTTGGTTGCTTTGTCTCTAATTACCTTAGCCGGAGCTGTCATTATCGCTGGGAAGGGGGGGCTGACATCCCAACCATTCTGCATACTTGCTAATCTATATTTAAAGCCTATTCCTCCCCTTCCCTCCTTTCAAACCATACTGTGCTTAATCTTGATTCTTGAAAACATTGCCATCGCTCATCTCTTGTTGCAATACACTAAACCTAAAACCTTATCTGGTCTTATCCGGTAGCAACTACACGTCTTCAGACTTATCACACAACAAGCCTCTCACAATGCCTTACGTATCTGCTGCTCGCTATGGCAAGGACAATGTCCGCGTCTGCAAGGTTGATCGCGATGCCTCTACTGGCATCCAGACCGTCACTGAGATGACCGTCTGCTGTCTTCTCGAGGGAGAGATTGAGACCTCCTACACCAAGGCCGATAACAGTGTTGTCGTTGCCACCGACTCTATCAAGAACACCATCTACATTACCGCCAAGCAGAACCCTGTCAACCCTCCTGAGTTGTACGCCTCTATCCTCGGTAGCCACTTCATCGAGAAGTACAGCCACATTCATGTTGCCAACGTCAACGTCAAGACTGTTCGCTGGCAGCGTCTGAAGGTTGATGGCAAGCCTCACCCTCACAGCTTTTTCAAGGATGGTGAGGAGACCCGAAATGTGGAGGTTCGCGTGAGCCGACAGGAAGGCATCCAGATCAAGAGCTCTCTTGTTGGCTTGACTGTACTTAAGAGCACCGGTTCTGCTTTCCACGGCTTTGTTCGCGATGAGTACACAACTCTTCCTGAGACCTGGGATCGTATCTTCTCAACCGATGTTGATGCTACATGGAAGTGGAAGAAGTTTGACTCACTGAACGCTGTCAAGGCCTTTGCTCCCAAATTCGACAGTGCTCGAGAGGCGGCACGCAACACCACCCTCAAGATCTTTGCCGAGGACGACAGTGCTAGTGTGCAAGCCACCATGTACAAGATGTCTACTCAGATTCTCGAGCTTGTGCCCGAGATTGCGACAGTCACTTACGCACTGCCCAACAAACATTACTTCGAGATTGGTAAGCCTGGACACGCTTCCCCAAGTCGACTGTTGATACTAACCTCTTATCTAGACCTGAGCTGGCACAAGGGACTCAAGAACACAGGCAAGGATGCTGAGGTTTATGCGCCCCAGTCTGGCCCCAATGGTCTTATCAAGTGCGAAGTGTCTCGTGACAACTTGCAATCAAAGCTATAAAGGGGCGTTGAGAATGGTTGTATTCTGCGGCGATAGATGTCAAGATGGAACGTTATTATGAACCCAGGATAAAGATTGATACCAAGCGATGAACTTAGATTCTAGCACTAGATATGATTTTAGTAATTATGTTAATTTTGCTACCTTTCTGCCTGTCCTGATTGTATTGTGTTGAAACCTGTACTGTGGTATTCCCTCACTCATACCTTTTTTACGATAATATCCATGACCGTGAACCGTAGGGGCATAATCAGGGTAAATGTCACTGGCAGAACGTAAACCAGACCCAGTGTCTTTGTACAGCAGGTGAAATGCACACCGGACACATCACATCATGAAAACGTTGATAATTGCTTGGTGCTAGGTCATAATATGCCCAAGATATTGGTACAAATAGTACAAGGACTCTCATAGCCCATCCGCATAGTCTTTACTGCGCAGCTCCCTCGTTCCATAGCTACTCCCGTGATTTCTTATAATCGCTTCTTATCGCCATTTCGGACCCTTTCGGTGGCCTTCTCCCAACCTTCCTCTCCCACTGGTACACCAGCAAACCGTATCAAGTTATCCTTGTACGGATGAGCATCGCCCTCAAACGCCTTAAGTCTTGCCAATCGCTTGTCTCGTAATCGGTTCTTGGGCAACATGCCACGCACAGCCTTGCGCAGAACCTCACTGCCTCCGTGCGCCTCCATGAGTGCGTCCATTGTTATGGACTTGAGGCTGCCAGGTCGTGTCGTGTGTCGGTAGTAAGGCTTTTGCCACTTCTTGCGGCCGGTTGTGTAAAGAGCGGCGCAGTTGGTCACGACAACGTAGTCACCGCAATCGGTTGATGGGTCGAAAATCGGCTTGTGCTTGCCCATGAGAAGAACGGCGATGCGGGATGCGAGACGGCCGAGTGAAGGTGGTGTAACGCCGGGCTGAGTAGAGAGTGTGGCATGAGGGGCGGAGGCAGATACACTATGCCATACTCGAGAGTAGGCCAGTTTTGTCTATTTGATATTGGTTAGACAAGAGAAAGATTTGAGGATATTCATCTTATCAGCTCACCAGACCGAGGACTTGCGACATCTTGAAGGTTCTGAGAGATCAATCTCTCACAATTTACCTCCAATTGGTTTGGTCAGCCGCAAAACTGGTGAAAGGGGGGTCAAATCGCCGTGTAGCTTCGTTTTGCTGTATCGCGAGATCTACCAACACCGAAACGCTCAACCAGAAAGTTTGGATCCAGATGCCAAGAATTAATTGCTGACTCAGGAAGAAGGACAGTCACGTGCTAATAGCTTAAATCCCGAAGCCACTGCCTGACCCGCTTCCGGGGTGCGGAAGTGTGCGACAACGGCCGGACCCCGATGCTATCACTCGATTGTGGATTTCAAAGCAGCGAACAAAACCCGCCCACGTCGTGCTACAACCTTGTTTTCTAAACAAATGCCTCTCAAGTTTACACCTGCAAGAGTATTTACAACTGCTTCTCTCTTTACAATAGCTGGTTATTCAGCATATCAATATCGAATCTCACGTATCAACTCTAACACCACGCCCCCCACTTGTAAGTTCTCCAACTTGTATGCGATTCTCTTACACTATGAGTATGAAACTAACGGATCGACGCAGCATCTAACAAGATGACGGCCGATAACTCGTTTGAGGTGCGCACAAAATTCTGAGCTATGAGTCATGGCTGAGAAAAGGGGACGAGGAGAGTTGTTGAGATCTTTTCCCAGTATTCAGGTACTAATGAAACGTCTTGAAAACAGACCCTCTTTGCTGTTCCGCTGTCATGTGACGGTTGTGTCAAGGCGGTTTCAGACTCTCTGTACAAGCTCGGCGGTATCAGTAATGTGGAAGGCAACTTGAAGGACCAGTTGATTTCTGTTAAGGGCACCGGTAAGGCGAGCTAACTCACCGAGCCGTGTACAAGCTAACGGTGTCGAACTTCCAGCTCCCCCATCAGCTATCGTAGAAGCTATCCAAGCCACCGGAAGAGATGCCATCTTGCGTGGAACGGGGGCCTCAAACAGTATGTGCAGAGCAGTTACTCACCCTCCTGTGATACAATCACACTGCCATTGGATTGCCGGCTCCTCAATGGCTCTACAACTTGGTACAATCAATCGCTGACCTCGAAATCTGACAGGTGCCGCTGTGAGTATTCTCGAAACATTTGAAGATCCTGTGGATGGCTTCTACGAAGAGCCTAGCAGAGATGTAAGGGGGCTAGCAAGAATGGTACAAGTTAGTTCAGGACGGACATTGGTTGACTTGACTATCCGCGGCGTTTCGCCCGGAACTTACAAAGCTTCAATTCGCGCATACGGTGACTTGAAGAACGGTGCGACCTCAACGGGTCCTGTCTGGACAGGAGATGACAAGAAGCCTCGGGGTGACCTTGGTACTATTGAGGTCGGTGAGGATGGACGGGGCGCAGCCTTCATAGACCATGGTTTCCAAATCTGGGAGGTCATTGGACACGCCATGGTTCTGACAAGGCAGGAAGAGAAGGACGAACCACTGAAGAACGATAAGGACACCGTCGTCGGCATTATCGCACGAAGCGCTGGCATGTGGGATAACGATAAGACGGTGTGCTCATGCACAGGCAAGACGCTTTGGGAGGAACGAAAGGACGAGGTTCAGAAGGGAATGCTATGATAACGAGGCATTTACCAAATCCAAGTCGCCAACCAAGTCTGAATATTAACGCTGAACAGTGCCAAGAGGAGGATTATTTCTGATTTATGGCATGATGCACACCCTTTGTTGAAGGCTTGTCGTCCAGTCAACTGTTTCTCCGCAGGCTTGAAACAAAGCCCATGTAAACCAAGTTGGGTTGAAGAGTGACAAGTGGAAGATCTGTAACGCATCGACGGTGCTGCGGCGAGATGTGGTGCGATATCTGACCTGGGGACAAGATCGAACATGGGTCTTTTCCATGATCATGGTTCGATATCATTCCAAAGAGGCAATATCCTCGTGTTTAGCTGAGCTTCACGGAAAAACTGATTCTCGTACTCGTTCACTTTGAAAGAATTCGGAACTATTTTCTGCGGTTACATATCCTCGTGATAAAAGCTGGTAAACGGCTGATGGAAGTTTGAGACTAAGGCATAGACGGCAAGTAGAATCTGAGATCCAAGGCTTCAATGCATTGACAGCAAGACCTTGCTGGGATGAAGATGAAACTCCGGAGATCAGCCACAGAATTATGCGAGACAATGGTGTAAGTGACAGCTGTAACATGTTCCATTGGCATCTACCTTGACGTCAGTCACGATAGGCTAGCACTGCCAAGCTGAGATTCGGAGTAGATCGACTGTTTCGATGCCTTTAAAGAGGAAAGAATATTCAGGTGAGTGAAGGATGAGACGAAGAGACAGGGACGATACCTGTTCGTGTGTATGAGAGAGACGGGAGGAAATACAAGGCCGAGGGTTAGCTCAAACCTTCGCATCAGGATAGTAGATAAACTCAAGATCTGATGTACGATGAAAAACAGGGCGAGATGAAGGAACAAGAAACTGTTCAAAGTTGAATCTGGAACTTAGATACAGTACTAACTAACCTTGATGGGTACATGATCGACTATTGCCGTTGAATCCGCTCGTACTGTGAGACAAACAGATAGACAGGTCAAGACATGATTATTCAACATGAACCATTTTCATGGTAACTACGCGTGAATCTAAAATTTCTGGAGGAATTCTGGCTCTTTCATTTACATTAACCAATGACTTTGACTCGCTTGTTAAGCGATGCCAACAGATTTTTAACTTTATTAACTTTTTGCATCAAGTAGATATCTCAATATACGCGAAAGTGCCTGATGCACACTGTCGATTTTAAGCTCACCAAATAGTTTCCGGTGTAATATTGTCTCAGATATCTTGTGCCTGAACGTCATGACGTCTAGAAACTTTCTGCTACGTCCCCGGGTCTCGGGCTGTAACCAACTGGCACCCCTGGCTTGGCTCCATGGGGCTCCGGATCACCATATGCCGAAAGGTTCAATGCAACATGCACTGCCGCAGTTGTCGCAAGGCCTCCCGCAGAAAGGGAGTACATCTATATTGTTGTTGACCCGGTAGGGAGGCTAGACGGGGTCTGAACGTTAGGAGGAAAACTCCCAACACAGGCAGGCTCGAGAGACTGGATGAAGAGCCCGGACTGGTGGTACAGTATGGATACTCGGTACTATATCGTACACAGCCAGATGCGTGTTGAGTGGGCGCATTAGCGTCGAGAGCTGGCGGCAATCGAAGCAAGGGATAGGCTGGGAATTCTCCAAGATGAAGATGTTGTAAAAAATCACGAGAGCAAATATCATCATCTGTCGTTTGGTTCAAGTACTGAAAGTTGTTCCTGTTGGTGCCGGTTTCTTCCTAATCTCCGTTTGCCAAGATCGCTTGAGAGTCTCTCCCTGGTGGCCGCTAGGGTTGGTTCTCGGCTCTTTGCTAACGAAGGCACAACGACTCTCGTTTTCACTCACCGTAAATCCACTGGTCCTCGCATCTTGGCAGCTTGGGCTGGGCAGGTAGGTACCACTTGTAAAGCTCATTTCGATCCCGTGCCTTCGGGACCGAAGCCTGAATAGAACAAAACGTAACGATCGAGTCCAGTAACGGTAAGTTAGACTGCTGTATGTTCCATTCCTTTGGGCCTATACTGCAGGGTCCATCACTCTAAACTGCCCACATCAGGGCGCTTAAACCCAGATTAGGGTTGATCGAGAGGATGGAACGCACGTCATTCGACACCAGCAGCTTGGACGCATAATCCCATCCCATCAGCCACGGCGGTCGACCAGGGTATGACTTGTTGGCATTGTAAGTTCGACTGAAGATTTCCCATTATGGGAGAGAGGGGAGAATTGGAGTAGGCGCCGAGGGGTGGGTCATTCAGGCAAGACCCTGGTATAGTGGCCAATGAGAAGATGCGCCTGAGAGTGACCAGCACCTGTGACAGTCGCTGCAGCAGGTGCATAAAGTAACCCCGTTGTCTAAGCAAACCCTGGCAGAACCCCAAATCATTCATCACAGTTCGCATAGAACCTTTCGATTACTTTGAGGCATCTGACGACGCTGCTGAATGCAGTGGTTCGATCTAACATGAGAGCTAGTTTCATGAGGGTAGGATACACCAATTTAGCTCTCATCTATGTGAAGAAAGACATCACATCTAGTTCATCACATCACAGGTGACGGTTATGCATTCAGTCTTAGTCTACACCGTCAAACAGTCAACTTTTCTTTTTCGAATTCCCCAATATCTATTATGCCAGTGGAGAAGAGAAACAAGATGAGGATTTTAGGTTCCCAGCTCAAACCCGGCCCGGTAAGAGTGTTGGTAAACCTCTTACATGTGGCTAGCGGTCGATCAGACGTTGCACATGCACTGAGAGAAGTAATACATTTCAGATCTCAGATGCAGTCGGAAACATTGCTGTAGCAGAGGCAAGAGGAAGAGAAAAACGTGCGAACCCTTGTTGCACATCCCCCTGGCCCGCTGAGCAGAGACTGCAGAGTGTGGTTGTAGAGAGTCAGGTCCCCCGTAGGCCGTGTGACAACCATCATCGACCAATTCCCATCGTCTCTAGGCGCTGGGTCTAGTTGCACCAGCCACTCATCGGTTGTTGTGCCGTATGTCATCTCAAGCACTGCTGCAATCGATCATTTCCATCACCACGCCATTGACTCTTGGCTCGCAATAATCTCTTGTTCGATCTAGAAATAGGCCATGAAATTGGCAGTTTTGTTCTTCGCAAAAGTTTTGATTCCATGTGTTTGCAGCTGAGCCGGAGAGAAACATCCCACTTACATGACGATTTCTTGGCCTATTCTCTCAAGCTGGATATAGTAATGACAACTCGGCCTCTCGATTGTAGTTCTCCGATCAGTATCTTAATTGTCTCTTGTTTGTTGTATCGAGATAGCTGTTGCATACAGTAGCTTGTTCTATACGCGCTTAGTTCTTGAGTCAATGTCCAACACTAAACCCGAGGCTTTTCAACCACTTCTCAACCAACCTCAGTAACCAACAATTCTTGAAGCTATAAAAAAGAAAGAACAGAATCGATATACGATCCAACCTAATCTCCCATCGATTATCTATATCACAAAACAAACCAATCCCCTCATCGTCTAGTCACTAAGCACATCTTGACTTTCCTCTTTCGCTCTCGAGGTAGCGCCACTGGCTCGGCCGCCAAGACATCGAGACTTGGAGTGCGCCAATTGCTTGCTTCAGACTCTTCGCACTCCAGCACCGGACTATCCCTGCAAAGCCAACCCCCTGTCCCCTTCAGTGTCCGCCAGGCCCGTACTCGGCATACCCCTGTACCCCCGTACCGTGCCTAGCGTACCTGCCCCCCCCCCGCCGCCATTCGACCCGACCGCACCGCACCTTCCTTACCTCTGGTCACAGGTGCTGCCCGCCGAATAATAAGTTGGGACAGCCCTCATACATTAAGCGCCCATTCTGAGCCCCTCAACTCTCCCTTGACTCTTGAATTTCTGCTATTTACCACGAATATCCCCTATACTGTTTTCTATTCCCGATCATTCCGCTCTTACGTATCTACCTATTACTCTAAATTCCAATCTGCTGTGGTACTTTGCCCTGCAACGACAATCATGTCGTTGAAACAGGTACAGTCCTCCACTCTCATGTCTTCCAATCAGTCCACTAACTCAATTCCTCTCTTCAGGAAATCGAGACCTGGGTGGCAGCCCTGGGCCGTTACGATAATAATGAATTTGAAGAGGCTCTCAACGAGTTTGGAAAAATTGGCGACACTAGCAAGATCCTCTTCAACATGGGCGTGATCCATGCCACACTCGGCGAGCACGAGAAAGCTGTATGCAAACCTTTGCAGACTATACAATTTAACAATACTAATTGCTTGCCTAGGTTGAGAGCTACCAACGAGCCATTCGACTTGACCAATACCTCGCCGTTGCCTACTTTCAGCAAGGCGTCTCGAATTTCCTCCTCGGCGACTTCGAAGAAGCCCTCGCCAACTTCAACGACACACTCCTTTACCTCCGTGGCAATGCCATGATCGACTACGCTCAGCTCGGTCTTCTATTCAAACTCTACTCCTGCGAGGTGCTTTTCAACCGAGGTCTTTGCTACATCTACTTGCAGCAGATGGAGGCTGGTATGCAGGATTTCTCGTATGCTGTGAAGGAGAAGGTGGTGGAAGATCACAATGTTATTGATGATGCTATAAGAGAACAGGCAGAGGTTTGTAATTCCATAACATTTACCCTGGCTGCTCATCCAACTTGATTAGGGTTATACTGTCTTCTCAATTCCTGTCGGAGTTGTCTACAGACCCAACGAAGCCAAAGTTCGAAACCTCAAAACAAAAGATTATCTTGGCAAAGCCAGACTTGTGGCAGCTTCAGATCGTGCAAATGCCTTCACTGGATTTGCAGGTTCCGAAATCAAGAACGTAAGTGGTTCTCAACGTTTCTATGCCGAAATTTCCTTGACTAACAACATTTAGGCTGGTAAGCTAGAGGTCAAGGATGACCGGCCTGCCGACAATATTTCCTTCGCCGCTACAAATCTCGTCAAACCTGGTCTTTCGTCTCGGAGACAACAATCAGAACCTCCGAACAACCGAAATGTATTTCCGCCAACACCTCCACCCGAGAACGAGCGCCCATCTCGTGCTGCTTCTGTTCGCGGTGGGAAGCCTCAGTTGGCTAAACTCAACATACAGCAGGCCGAGCCAAACCGCCGGTACGAGAAGGCAACTTCACCACCAGATAGCCGTTCTCGGCCCATGCCCGCAAGATCAGCATCTGCTGCTAGTTCTAGAATGATGCAGAGGGAGCCTCAACCTCTCCAGTTAAGACCCCGGCAGATCCCAGAAGAGACAGGGTCACCAGAGGATGTCTATGCTATGTACCAGGGAGGCGATCCTTACCGAAACTCAAGAGGGTCTACCGGCAGTCGGCGCCAGAGACAGCCACAGTATTCTGAAGAGGAAGACGGATCAGATTATGATGGCACCATCAACGAGAACGACTTCGAGATGATCGGTCAACGCCGAGGTCCAGGCTCTGTTTCAGGTCAACGTGGTAACCGACGACCAGAGATCACAAAGATCCGTGTCAAGGTCCACGCTGATGAAGTCAAACTCATCATGATCGCTCCTGATATCAAATACGAAACGCTAGCCGACAAGGTTCGCGATAAGTTTAGTATTAGGCGACGATTTAAGATTAAGGTTAAGGACGAAGACATGCCCAATGGGGACATGATTACAGTGGGCGACCAGGATGACCTGGAGATGGTGATTGATAGTGTCAAGGAGGAAGCAAAGAAACAACGAGCAGAGACTGGCAAGATGGAGGTATGTGGATATTCCCCTTCTTATGGTGCTGAACCCATCGCTAACATAGTTGCAGATTTGGATCTTTCAACTTTAGACATATACCCTGACAGCGCGCATTTGCATTTTGGATATTTACGAATTTCTATCACGAAGCAGTGGCTTGTGAGTTAACCAAGAAATCCCCAGAAAAGACCCTTTTCTGTTCTTGGATTTTTATCATTATCTTAATCTTGTACTTTTCAAAGCATGTCAAAATAGTCAGCATATCAAGGGTCTTGAAGTTAGATGGCAGGCAGCCGGAGTCCGGGGTATTTGATTTCTACCCATCTAATCACTCATACGGAGGGAAGCAGAGAAAAGAACAGGGCGAGACCCAAGGGTTCGCATTCAACCTCAATCATGACGTTATGACAACACCACATTCGATAGTCCATCGTGAAGCAAGTTAGTTGATCGTGAATAGGGGTTGGTAGTAATTACCCCAGCCATGCCAGTCATTGAATCTGCACATAATTTTACAGCTACTCATACAACACATCTCCAATTTAATCCAAAGCCCTGCCCCCAATACTCAATGCCATAGATGACCAATCAACTGGACGACTTTTCATATCTCTGCCGAATGCGTTCGGCTTCTGAAGCTAACAGACCTCTGTTCTCTATCCAGTCCTGACGGAGAGTTGGCCACTAGATTCTAGTTCACCAAGCAAAGAAGCCACGAGATTGGCACGGAATCGCCACTCATCTTGACCCAACACATCAAACAGAATGCGGGACGACTTGCTAACGGCCTGTGAATCACCAATCGCAATTAGGCGAAGAATAGCATGTAGGTCGGGAACCTGATCGGAAGGGATGCTCTCAAATAAGCGGTCAACGACCGTTTCCCAGTCGTCATTTCCTTGCACGGTCTTGTTGACCAATTCAATCAAGTCGAGACGCGGAGTCTCGCTGACGATGGCCGCTCGGTAAATATCAGGAGGAGGGCGCCAGAAGAAGTACGGTAGCAAACGGGCCAAGTTAGCCACAGAGGCATATCGTACAGTTTCTTGAAAGATTATCTTGGAAGTATATGACTGAGATGATTCTGATGAAAGCATGGCTGGAACAGGAGATAAAGGGGCGGGCCAGTCGAGAGGGGTGCCTGTGGGTTGAATGGGCTTGTAGTCATCAGAAATGGACTGGGAGGAGGTGGTGATGGCATGAACTTCGTTGACAAGGGGAGTCACAAGGTAATCTCTTATGAGTTCCTGCTCGCGAGATGTGTGGTCGGCAGTAGGTGTTTTCGTAAGAAGATTTCGATACTCGTGCTGGAAGAAGTCGAGCTTAGTTGGATTGAGTTTGATGCCACCTCGGGTGAACTTATAAGTCAACTGATCCATAATTAGCACACTTATCATGCAGTACTGGCAGCCTGCAGCAGCTTTTAGAAACAAACTTACGTTTTCGGCGACATCACTGAGAGTTCTCGGTGTCTTCGCATCTCTCTTCGTAGACGCACCTAGGTTGGCAAGCCACGCCTGTAAAGCCATAGGAAAGACGTTCTGGTCCATATACGTAGACAGGTCGACGCTGCTATCGCGCTTGCTAAGCTTAGATCCGTTGTTGCTGACGAGGAGGCCCAGGTGAGCAAAGGTCGGGGGCTCCCAGCCGAAAGCTTCATAGAGGGCCAGATGCTTGGGTGTTGAGATGAGCCATTCCTATGCAGATGTAAGTGAATATCGCAGAATTTCAAACCATGAGGATACCTACTTCACCACGGATGACATGTGTAATCTTCATCAAATGGTCATCAACTACATTGGCAAGATGGTACGTAGGATACCCATCCCTTTTCATGAGAACAAAGTCCTCCTCGGGCTCTTTCTTCTGGAAAGGCCCGTAGATAGCATCCTTGAACTTTGGCGTGCCGAAGCGAGTAGAGTCAAGCCGAACGATATGGGCTTCGCCCTTGGCGGCTCGCTCATCGGACTCGGAGCGCGGCAGAGTACGACATGTGCCAGGGTAAGCCGTAGATTTGCCAGCGTCGTGAAGAGCTCGCTTCTGGGCTTCGAGGACTGTTTGATCACAGAAGCAACGATATGCAGAACCATTTTCGAGTAACGTCTGCGTGTGTTCTTTATAGGTCTCCAGACGTTCCGACTAATTATTGTATCAGTACAAGGTGAGGGTGACAAAGTCAAGAGGAGCCTACCTGTCGATAGGGGCCATATGGACCTCCTTTGTCAGGACCTTCACTCCATTCAAGCCCGGCCCATTCGAGATCTTTGAAGATTCGTTCTTCAGCATCAGGCACCAACCGATTCTTACATAATTAGCATGAGTGATTGCAAACCGAAGCCTTACACATCAAAGACTTACTTGATCAGTATCTTCAATTCGGATAATGAAATCACCGCCTTCTGTAGCCTTGGCCACCAAATTGTTGAACAATGCGGTTCTCAAAGAGCCGAGGTGTAGATATCCAGTAGGTGACGGCGCAAAACGTGTACGGATTGGCTTGTCGGCTGATTGTCCAAGGATATATCGCTGATTTGTTTCTCCCCCTTTGACCTTGGTCTCCTTGTTACCAACATTCTGGTTACGCTTCTTTAGAGCCGCCAGTCTTGATGGCTTCTTAATGGATCGATCATGTTTTCCCCCTTGTTCATTGAGTTCTTCTGAAAGACTTTGAGAAGCCTTCTTCGCTGTATCAGAATTTTGATCATGCTGACGACCAACAGAGCTTGTAAAGTTGCGACGAACAAGGAGAGGTATTGGATGATACAAAACCCGATATTGTATAAGGTTTCTTGAAAGCCTCGTTGGGTGGCTTAACAAGGGCCTCATATTGAAAATGTGCCTCTCATGACAAGCTAATAAACGAGTGCGAGTGAGTAAACCAGTCTCATGAGATTGTGAAATTGTGGTGGTGCATGCGCGAGTCAGTGCGCCACACTATGGCGGCTTGTCTCGCCTCATGGAAGCCAGAGCCTGCGATAAGAGTCAAAATCTCTTATCAGTGGACATGAGACCCTGAAGTTTGAATCGCGTCGTTAAACAATGGAGGGGCAGATATTAAGAGATATAAAAAAACTGTTTGTTTGATGTATCGAAAGATACAATGAATCCAAAACTGGATTTAATATAGACTAAAAAGACCTTATCGGTTCTGTTGGAGCTAATTTTACTTGTAACAAGCAAACAGTGGGATTTGCTATCAGAATCAGAATGCCAGGCGTCAACGAACATGACGCAGGCAAAGTCAAGTGCAAACATTTAGATAACTTGTATGATGAGAACTCTGCGTTTAAGCTTCTTATTGTGCATTTAACTATTTGCATCGTAACATCAGAAAACGTCAAGTCGAGAGTGTATTATTAAGGAAGTCTCCCTTGACTTATACTGACAGACTGACTGACTTGGGTATCTTTTTCTCTTTTCTTCTTTCCCTTACGTACCCCGCGCTCCAAATCCGCGCCAAAAGATTTTCTACGGGCCCCTGCTCGTGCACTCAGCCAACAGAGTTGATCGACGGAGCGGACCAATTCTTCATCCTGCATTACAGTACAGCATAAGTACTGTAGCCTATTTTACTGTACCTACCTTGCCTCATCTCCGATTTTCAAGATGGATGAGAACCCTTTCAACGCGGGTGCTCCCGGTGCCGAGGAGGTCGATCTCTATGGTACGTACAAAAAGACAAGTTTATTCCGGCCACTCGTTATCGCCTTAAATTTGTGGTGGTTGATAAGCAAGGCCTGCCTGGCTAACTTGGTTGCTAGAACTTCTGGAGATCGACAGAACTGCCACACCAGATCAGATCAAGAAGGCTTACCGCAAGGTATGTGATCGCGGCTACACAGATCGTACAGCACTTTCTTACAAATTCGAAATAGGCCGCCCTCAAGTATCACCCAGACAAGGTCGCCGAAGAGCATCGAGAAGAATCCGAAGCCAAGTTCAAGGAAGTCACGCAAGCCTACGAAATTCTCAGCGATGAGCAGAAGCGCGAGCTCTACGATGTTCACGGCATGGCCGCCTTCGACAAGTCCCGAGGCGGTCCTGGTGGTCCTGAGGTCGACCTCAACGATATCCTCTCCCAGATGTTTGGCTTCGGCATGGGTCCCGGAGGCCCTGGAGGCCCTGGAGGCCCCGGCGGCGCTCGCCGACCCAGACGTGGTCCCGATGAGGAACAAGAATACAAGGTGACGCTCGAGGAGCTTTACCGTGGCAAGACTGTCAAGTTTGCTGCGAACAAGCAGGTACTTTGCGGCCAGTGCAAGGGCTCTGGGGGCAAAGAGAAGGCCAAGTCTTCGTCCTGCGAGCGCTGCAAGGGCAATGGTATCGTTGAGGCCTTCCGTCAGATCGGTCCTGGTATGATGCGCCGTGAGACCGTTATTTGCGATCACTGCCAGGGTGCCGGTCAGGTCTTCAAGGAGAAGGACCGATGCAAGAAGTGCAAGGGCAAGCGAACAACACAGGAGAAGAAGGTTCTCGAAATTTACATTCCCAGAGGCTCCATGCAGGGCGAGCGTATTGTCCTGGAGGGTGAAGCCGACCAGTACCCAGACCAAACACCTGGCGATATCGTCTTCACCCTTGTGGAAGAGCCCCACGATGTCTTCACTCGCATTGGACATGATCTGTCTGCTGAGCTGACTGTATCACTTGGAGAGGCTCTGTCAGGTTTCTCACGAACAGTATTCAAGCACCTCGATGGACGTGGCATTCACATCGAGCGACCTCAAGGCAAGATCCTGCGACCAGGTGACTGCCTCAAGGTTCCCGGCGAGGGTATGCCTATGAAGCGTGGGGAGACCAAGGGTGACCTCTACCTGATTGTCAAGGTGGAGTTCCCTGAGGATGGCTGGCTGAAGAGCGAATCGGAGTACCAGACACTGCAAAAGATGCTGCCTCCCCCCCCTGCGAATGTTGAAGCTGAGGAAGTTGATGAGGTCGAGTATGAGGATGATGCTGACATCGAGAAGGTAAGCATATTTCTTCGTGACTGGGCTTGAAGCCAGTAGCTAATTCGGTGATAGATGGGTGAGAACTCGGGTGATGGCCGATTCGGTGGTGACTGGGAGGACGACGAGGACGATATGGGCGATGGCCAAGCTCAGTGCCAGACCCAGTGATCGGTGATATCTCTGCATCGACGAAGATGGAATATTCTTAGAGACGTGAAGTTTCTGCTCTGGATTAATGAAGTGATGACTATCTCACGATCAGGGGCAGGTTCGCTGCCATGGCGATGGCGGTGCTAGGGCAACAGGTTTACCAGTATCAGGGCCAAAGTCAGAGGCTTTCAGGATGACATCAAAAGGAGAGACGACTGAAGACTTGTTCGTTTTGGAAAGGAAAATCCAAAATGGTATCATATCATGACAGACCATACACACCAAACCACACCACTCTTGGGTTCAAAGAAGGGACAGGTCTCGGTCTCCAAGGCCGAGAGATTCCGTTGCAGGAGATACATGATAGATAGACTCGTGCATAGACATATTGTAGAGGCTTGAGCTTTAAATTCCCGTAATTAATTGGTGAGATGTTGTGCAAGTGTGAGCGAGAACAAAGGAGAGCGAGGTGAAGTCTGAGGTGGGAAATTGCATCGTAGAGGTACCGACTCTAAAGTCGATACTTCAAAGTGGATCCACCACCTCTTTGGGCTCCTTTAGTCGAATCAACTTACACCGAACAACTCCAAAGTTGATCACTTCCTTTACGTTGACAAGTAGATGAGAGTCAACTTGTATGGGTGCTGATTCTGATGGCATTCTTTGACTCTTGCGGGCATACTCTGTCTGCGCCTAAAGCATCCGATATGCCTAAAATCACACTACTCACTCAATCAACAGCCAACTGATGTATAAGAGCAAGGAGTTCTCCCTTATCTTCCGCTGCCCAACTGTTTGTAGTCTCTCTGACAACATATCTTATTCAGAGTTTTTCGACTTGAGTACGATTTATAAAAATACTCAAAACCACGCATATCGAGGGATCTGTCTCACAATCCCATCTATCTAGACCCACCCCCGCCAATTGACGTAATCCTGAACCTCCACCACTAACATCAGCACCAACCTTACTCCTCCAACAATCCCATTCCCAACTTCCACAATGTCACGCAAAGGCGTAGGCCTTGCGGCCTTTGACCGCTCACGCCTCACATCAGCACAATTCGCATCACATGGCTCCTCCCTGCGCGCCAATAACGCCCAAGCTCTCGAAACACAGCTCGCCGTGTTCCGCTCCCTCCTCCAGCAGTTCGCAAACACACACGCTCGCGATATCCGCTCCGATCCCGCTTTTCGCGCCCAATTTGCTCGCATGTGCGCTGCCATCGGTGTAGATCCACTAGCGAGCAGCAATAGCAACAGTAGCTCGGATGGAAGCTCCATATGGGCGCAGTTACTCGGGAAGACGGTCAACGATTTCTACTTTGAGCTCGCTGTAAGGATTGTTGAGGTCTGCGGTGCCACGCGCGGGGAGAACGGAGGTCTTATCGGTCTGGCGGAGCTCAGAGAGCGAGTTGCCGCAGGACGTATGGATGGCGCTGACCCCATTGCTGATGATGATGTCCGGCGCGCGGTACAGACGCTTGCTCCGCTAGGCGGCGCGTATGCTGTCGTGCGTGTAGGTCGAAAGGAATATGTGCGGAGCGTACCCCGTGAACTCAACGATGACCAAGTCTCGGTCGTTGAGGCGGCGCAAGTCCTGGGTTATGTGAGTGTTGGCATGCTGAGGGATAACCTGGGCTGGGATAGGGCACGCGCCCGAACCGTGATAGACGATCTCGTTGCAGGCGGCATGCTGTGGGTTGACAAGCAGACAAAGGGCGAGTGGGAGTATTGGAGCCCTGGGTTTATGGCCGAGGCTGCTGCTCCGGATGAAGGCGACTGAAGCACCCCAATGCACTGACTTCTCCCTTCTACGGAGTGTCTTGAAACGCGGCAGGCTATACGACTATTGTGGCAAAGCAGAAGCCCCGACCGCGGATCTCATAAGACAAAGCGAGAGTGCTTGAAACTCATGAGGCGCCTGCCTTGTTTTGGTCCGTCATGCAGTCAGGCTACCCGGCTTACATACCCGAGCCTCCATCACTCACCTCGCATGCCATGGTGGGTTGACCAGTTAAGGGACATTTCGCATCCGCAAATAGTCCCGGCACAGCAGTCCGAAGCCACCATCAGGATTTCCAGCCATGATGTCACATGGGAGATGTGAAGAACCCTTCCGAAATGATAGGCCCCCAGGCCTTTCGCTCAAAGCTTTAGACAGATGTCACTCACGTATCAGAGTTATTATTCACATCTCCTCAAATTAGGCTCTAACAGGCCAACCAGGTAATTCTACTATAGAAGGTGTATAAAAAAGATAAAAATACTAGTTCATTTCATTAACCAGCAACTCGCACATACAAACATACACATCTTACCACTTCCCCTCCACATTGCCCTTATCCTTAACCAGAAATTCTCTTGTAGATACATGTTCAACAGCCTGAGTTCAGGACGGGCACCGGTCCAACTCACCCCCTCATCTCGGGTATATACTTGTCAAGCGACACGACCCATCCGAGCATGGGTTTCAACATCATCCACCCATCGCCAAGAAGTCAATGTTGGTTCACTCCTTCGTCACCAGGTTTCCCTCCTCTTTAAATGCTTTAGCGTTCCTAATGCCATCTTCTACCCGTCTTCATTGGCGTGGCTGAGCTCGGATCGGCGCTTGAGATGGAGTCGCTTAGTAGGGAGGGTTGGGGCCACCCATGCCAGGAGGAGGGTAGTCATCGGGGCGGCCTGGTCGCATATCACCGGCGTTGGATCGACGGTCGTCACCGAAGTGCTTCTTGCGGAGAGCTGCGAGACGCTTCTTCTTGGTGATGGTGTTGATGTAGGTGCCGATGATGAAGGACACAATGTTGAAGAAGGGGACCCAGAGCTGGTCAGGGAGGAACTTCTGAGCAAAAGCCAGGCAGATAGGCGAGGTGATCCACGAGACCCGCATCACCTTCCAGAAGCCGACCTTGACGGTAGCACGAACCTGATGGTAGGTGCGAGCGCCGGCAATGAGAGCCATAGCAACGAGGTAGACGCTGTTCTGGATAGGAGCGATCTAGGGGTTGTGTTAGCGACTGATGATACAAAACTGGGTCCTTCAAATCTCGCTCAAGTTGCGTCCCCAAGTTTTCTCCGGACATGAACGTCCTTCAATCGCCTCACTTGCAACTTGATCGTACAGGCTTGTTCTATCAAACCATCGATCTCTGCCTCTAAATGCCCACGAGCTGGACAATCAAGGAATGTTGTTTATAACTTACAATGAGATTGCTGACAAGAATCTGCAGAATCTTGGCGCGCAGGCTGGTACGGCCCTTGAAAGCCTTCTGGAGCGCCCAGATGAGGAAATGGCCTAGAGGAGCGCTGATGAGAGCACCATATGCGGCCATCTTGGGAACACGAGCAGTGAAGTAGTTGCCGTGCTTGTTGCGGTCCTTGGCGAGCCATGAAGCGACGAGCTCCTGTGTACCAGCAAGAGTACCAGCGGTGAGCATCTTGGTGCGCAGAGGGTTGTCCTCAAGCTCTTTGATGTAAGCCTATCAGGTCGTTAGTCATGATCAGTGTGGTTTTCCTCCGGGATCATGCGGAGCCATAGCATCATAGCTTGGGGAAGTAGCTTATGCGCGTTCTAGCTTCCGGCATCCTGAGCAGGTCGGGTCTCCAACGTACCGCCAGATAACCCTTAGTACCAGCGTTCTTCATACCACCAGTCAAAGCTGTACCGATCACAGCAGAGACGGGGTGGTGGCCCTTTGTGCCGGGAATCTTGCCAGCTTCGGCCTGGTCAAGCATGTCGCCCATCTTCTCAGTGGCATCGTGGACCTTTTCCGACACCTTGGTGACGGTTTCACTCTTGAAGTCAACCATGCTTGCTATTATTCGGCTATATGGCGGTGATGGTGAAGGGTATGATTAAGTAAGAAGCGCGTTCTAGTTCGAGGTCCAGATAAGAATATTATTTTGATCCGACTCAGGGCAAATTGCTCCAGATTGAATGATGCCTTTTGATCTGTTCGACCTTGGTTTGTTTTCACGGCGCGCTATGTCCTTTCGTCGTCGTCGTGATCGTCCTCGTCGGATGTTATCGTCAAAGTCAACACGGCCGCGACGGCGTCATCAACGGGTTGAGTCAAGGGTCAGACGCGCAAAAGAGACTTTGATCGAATCGTCAGTGAGGATGTCCAAGATAAACAGGTGGGGTCTAATGATCGCGGATCGTTATTGACATGGGGATGAGGGAATGTGCGCGCTCAACAGTAGCTGGACATGACAATGGATGACAGGAGAGAGGACTTGACAAGATGGTGAGAGAATATTGAAAGGCAAGGATTGAGGTGGGTCAGAGTCAATTGAGGTTCTCGTGAGGTATCTAGCCAATGGCTTTGTTTACTCGAGCAACAAGACCAGAGAGGTTGAGGGAAGGGCTGCAAGTCGATGATGACGGGTGATGGAAGGTGATGGATGCTGTTGTTGTTGACGTGGAGTTCCAGCTCATCCCAGTCCAGGGTAATCGGAACAGAGAGGAAAGAAAATAAACTTACAAGCGCCGGTGCCGAAGGATGATGATGGTGGTGATGATGCTAAGTTGAAGATGGTGAGATGGGGGAGACAGACGTGGACGTGAGTGGAGCGTAGCGGTTGGGTTGGTGTTGATTTGTTTGTCTCAGGCCTTAGGTGCTAAGGATGGAGGTGACCGATCTGGGGGGACTGGGAGCTGGGAGGAGGAGGAGGGACCTGTGCGTGCGTGCGTGCGTGCTGGACTGGGCTGGACTGGACTTTGACTGGGAGATGAGATTGATGGGCGAGAGAGAAGTCAAGTCAAGTCAAGCTCAGCTCACTCCAGACACTTGAGCTGCAACAAGACAGGGGCAACGTCCAAAGACGGTGGCTGGGGGATGTAGAGTTCGTGTACCGTTGCAGCATGGCGCAAGGCTAAAGAATACTCAATCGATACATTAATCTACCCAGTCCACAATGCCTCGGCCCGCTGTAAATAATAACAATCGAGCCAACCAAATCTCTCAAAACAAAACAGTGCTTACCCCTGGTAAAATGGGTGCCTCCATTCGGCAGCTTCAGCTACCGCGGCTCCAGCTCCCAAATTGGCGAGCTTGCGTGCTGACATCCACTCAGAATCCACCAGCTTCCTCTTATGTACAGCAACCCAGTCGATGGAGCTCCCCGGGCCTTGAATGGATATTTCAGCCACAAGTGTCCGTCCGTATTCTTCCTCTCCCACTTCCACTCTTCGGCTGTCTCCTTGCCCAGACCTCGGTCTCCTCCAATATTCTCTATCTATCTACGAAACATGAATAGCTTCATGTACTATCAGCACCCTATTCTCACTCGCTTGTTCTGCACGACACTACATGAAACTACCGAGTTGGCCTAACCTCCTTAGCCTCTTCGGTAATCATGGCCGGGACGTGTTGAAAAAAGAGTGGTTGGGTCAAACTTTGCATACAGAGGCATACACTCACTCCATGCGCATACAGGGATCCCTTCACGTGAAAATGGCTCCTCCAACATCCGGAATCTTCTCGCTATAAATGATGTATGTGTATATATATGTATGCAAATACTTCTTATCAACAGAGGCGCCCTCTGTAAACTAGGTCCCAAGGATATGTCAAAATGCCCAAAGCACGGCCCGAGGATTCGATTCATGCCAATCCTCGCTCAATCAAAGGCCGTGCCCTTCAAACGCCTATACCTAACACAACGGACTGTCTTCATGGACGTGTCCAGAACCAGCAATCCATATTCCCCCTAGATAGTCAAGTCGTTCAACGAATCAAGAAAGAGATCTCCTTTTCATACAGAGCTAAGCCTCTGGCCCAGCTGTTAAAGCCAACGATGTACTCAAAACGCCCTCGTGCTTCGACAAGCTATTTCATACTGAGCCGCGAAGCCGTTGCTTTCTAGCCAACCAGTCCCCGAGCATATTGTCAAGTTGCTGTAGCTGCATTAGTATTGTTGCAGAATAATATATGCCCAATGAGGCGACAAGGAAAATACTCACAGTGGTAATCTCCGCTAGCTTCGCGTTCTGCTCTCTAAACATACCACTAACCACCGGGTGGTCTTTGCCAACAGGTTCCACGTCTGTCTTGTCGTACACGACCATGAGAAGATCTCGAACGTGCTCACCATCATCAAAGAAGGCACGAAGCTTCTCGTCATCCCAGCCAGGTTCTTTGGCACTTTTCGTTGAGCTACTATCCTTGGGTGTCTCGTCACCAGGCATGAGCTCTGGTGACGGTACATCGGAGGACGAGCGACCTTCTTGGGAGGACGTGTCGATCTCCAGTGCTGGTGGCCGTGTTACGTTAACAGGTGACACCTGCACCGGTGATTCTGACAGACGATCCTTCTGGCCTTGGCCTGCAGCTGTGGATGCGTTCGGCTTGGCGGCTGCATCGAAGCTATCAGGGAACGCTCCTGGCAGTTGTGGCCGTAGTCCACCCTCGGGCTTCTTCTCGGCGGGTTGCTCTGGTGTCGTTCGGTTCGTAGGCTGAGACACATCATCCTCGTCGGAGCTTGACAATTCATCCAGATCCATCAATGGACGAGGCTTGACTGTCTTGGTTGCCCTAGGCTCGCCTCCTGTGCTTGCGCTGCGGCCCAGCGCCCTCGCCAATGCCTTCGTATCGTCGTGTTGTGCAGCGGCTGAGGAGGACCGTACCTTGGCCGGATCCCCGCCAATTTGTGAATTTGATGGCACTTCATGTGTCTCTTGTGTCTCGGGATTGACGATCCGCATCGACGCCGGTGGCACGTTGGACACATCGTTGACCCGAGACTCGGCCAGATAAGCTGCGAGTTCCATTGTCGATGAGGTCTCCCCGCCCTTGCCAGGAGATGCTTCAGTTCGGGGCATCTGCTTTTGAAGTTTGCTAGTGCTCCGTTGCGGTTGTCTGTCAGGCGACGCGACCTCTTCAATTGACTCGCTGTCCCGAGGCTCCGATACAATATCCATAGAGCGCTTGCCAAAAGATTCGTCGTCATCATCAACCGACTTCTTTCTGTCCTTTCTGGAAAAGAAACTTCGGATGGCGCTCGGCTTCTTTTCCTTCTCTTTCCGAGACTTATCTTGGTGCTTCTTCTTCTCCTTATCGGACATGAGCTCCTTGTCCATCTTATCAAGACTTCCTCGGGACTTGATGTCCTTGGTTGTTGAGTCCTGGGAAGGCCGAGGTTGATTGTCGTCTCGTAGCAAGTTAGGCGTGAGAGTAATCTTCTTGGTCTCGACTGTCTCATCTCTAAAGAAAGAGTCGGTGTTTCTGACAGTACCATTGCGGGATCTGCTGGGGCCTTCCTGTTTGTTGTCAAATAGTATTTCCTCACTGCTTCTCGTCTCATCTTCCTCTTCCACAGTGTCGACCTTCGACGGCTCCATAGCCATTTTAACTTCTTTATTTGAACGGGGCTTAAGAGGCTCAACCCTGGCGCTCTCCTCTGATGAATCATCTTCTATGATCGATATTGTTGAAGCTGGATCTCGGGTATCTTTCTTTTGTTCTTGTTGTTGATCTTGCTTGGTTGTGGTGGTCGAGCCGGCGAATAAGTCGTCCAAGTCTTCTTCGTCGGATGAATAGTCGTCGATTTCAGTGTAGTCATGGTACGTTGGGGAAGTGAATGTGACCGTTTTGCGTCCAAATCTAATTGGCGATTTGAACGTCTGTTGCTTCTTCTCCGCCGTATCCCCCAACATAGTTGCAGAGAGCTGTATTGATTTTTAGCAACAATTTTGGGTCTTGGACCAAGTCAATTTACGTACATCAACATTTCTGTGTTTATTCAGACGTGCTAGACGTTCCGTCGGCGTCTCAATATGCTCTGCGGGTAGATATCCTGGTATTTCTTTAGTCACTAGCCAGTAGAAGTGGAAATCTTTGCACTTACCAATGCTGCTGTCTTTAACAACTCTGACCAGCCACCAGTAGCTGTTGCTATCATCTAGCAAAACCATAGTGTCACCTTTGGTTGCATTTGCTTGACCTTCAACGGTAGCCACGAAAGTGTGAAGGGCGTAAACGAATTCGAAATCAATGTCCTCTATGTCTTGTAAGCACTCGACCGCCCAGCCCGAGTCAATGAAATTGTAGTCGTCAGGAATGGAGAGTGCAGAATCATCGTCTTCAAAAGATTCTTCGTAGGGAATAGTCAGCGCGGGATCGAAGTCGGGGGTTTCGTCGTCGTCCAAATCCGAATCGGATAGATCCAGCATTGGATCACAGTCATAGAATATGTCCTGCTCTCTGTTATCGACTACGGTGCCCTTTCCTCCAATACTCGATCCTTCAGCAGAAGGATGCTAGCCTTCGTTACTGTTGGGCCTAAACTGTGGTTCCACTTCTTCAAATGTTTCGTGAAATTCGGCCGTCGAATTGGACGTTGTCCAGCTATCGTCGGGTTCGGGTTCGGCGTCGTTACTGTGCTCGTCGCGACCGTTATACTCACCATGAAGACGATGGTTCCGGACTTTCGTGGGCAATGCTCGTGGAAGCTGCGCAATTGCGCATGGGCTGGGTACACAATTGGGGGGTTCGGGATATGGCGAGCAAACTCTGGTGCCGCTTGAACCAGAGATACTGGGAGTACTACTCCTTTGCGAAGGTAGGGAAGAGACACGGCGCGGCCATGCCACAGGGGCAGCGACGGGGGAGCACCCACCATCTTCAATCGAAGGCGAACTAGAGATCTTATCCATCATATCGTCATCGAGGTCATCGTCGCCGTCGAGCTCGCCCTCATCCGAAGATGAGACGCCTCCATTCTGCGCAATTGCCAGTGCATCTTCTTGGTTCATATTGCTATTCTTGTCGCGTGCACCCTGTGCGCGAGTATTCCCACTCGTAGAATTTGCGACAAGTTCGTCTGCGAAGGAATCAATTTCGTCGAGGCTGTTGCGGTTGTCGAGAGAAACTCTTGGAGAGCGTCGCTGTTCGTCTGCAATGTCGTGTGTGACCTCACGAATAGTCTCAGCTTGGTGGGGACCTAGGGAGTTGGCGTTGCCGCCCAGACGTGGGCTTTTCGAGTGGTCCTGGGCGGATGGAGAGTGATGATCTTGAAGATCGATAGTATCTGCGATCGGGGGAAAGGTTCGTAAACGTCAGTTTGTGGTGTCGTCAAAAGAAGCGTGTGGACACAAGGAATGAGAAAGCAGAGGACTAAGTCGAGTGGTTGGAATGTATCGTGACTTGCAGCAACCCCGGAGAGCAATAGAAAGGTTCGAGCTTGGACAGTGACCAGGGGGCAAGGGTAGACGAAAGTACGATGAAACGTAAAGAAAAAGAAAGTAATAAAAAAAAGAATGGGCAAGGGAGAAGTTGGCCGAAGGTCTACTTCAAGGGTTCCATGTGGTTGAATAGACGAAGTTTGTATGTAAAGGGGGCAGGGGAAAGAAAGTTGTACTCTAAGAGGGACCGACGAAACAACACGAGGATGAGGCTGCGCAAGAGGCGATGCACCCCAATCGCAAATCCCAAAGGCTGAGACTTAGGGTGACATTGGCGTTGGCATCTCGTTCCAAGTATAAAAGGCAGGACAGCAAAGGCAAAACACTAGGCACATACCGGCTCGGACGATCGATGGTCGTGTCATTTTGACGGGTGGAAACGACGAGCGAGGGCGTCAACAAGTCACTCTGCTCCAACTCTGTCCCTGAAGGCGCAAGGCACCAAAAGATGGGATATGCTTGACCCCTGGCGCCAGAGAAGCGCCGTCTCAATTTTTTATTTCAAACTCGGGGCGTTGGATGCTGACGGCTGGGGGCCGGGTTTTTTGTTGCTTGTCTATGCCGTTGCGTGAGAGGCGGGCGGTAGATCCTTGCGAGGATGTTCTCGTCCAACTCAGAGGTACCTGATTGCTTTGTTTGTTTGCTTGTTTGCTATGGTCGTTGGGGGCGTTGCGATATCAGGCTTTCGGTCGTGGTACTCGCTTGGATTTGGTGTCGCTCAGCGTGGTGAGCAAGGTTGCGCCCGTAAAAGTCAATCGATCAACCAATATGCCCAGTGGCCAGCCACGGGCTCGTCCAACATGAAGCTGCTTCTGCGCAAGTGAGTGGGAATGGATCTGAGTGTCGAAAAACTGGAGAGAACGAGCGACGATCTTTGTTCCGTGTCTGTGTGGAAAAAGGATGGCGTAGCAGTAGGTAATAATAATAATAAAGTGAACTGGCCTGGCCTAGCCCAAGTTTCGTTTCCTGGCGGGACCTTGGCAGCAGGAGTCCGGGCACCAAAAAAGATTGACTCCACTGCCGCAGTGAAACTACCACTGATACTGTCACTGTCAGGCACCTCTGTTGGTGTGGTCACTGATTCAAGAGGAACAGATCTAACGTTTTCTGCCCTAACAATCCCTCTAGAATCTTTTTAGCAAATTTTCGTGTTTCCTATTCTAACCACGTAGTCTAGATGCCAAAGCCCCTAATGCACTTTGTCTATCGCAAACGGGTGATGTTAGTGCGGAGGGGGACGAGCCCGTTGAATGGAGCGTCACCCGTTTCAGATAACTCGTCCATCCAGGTTGAAAGCAGCTCGATAATCGAGAGCAAAAGATCTACTGCACGGAAACAAAAGTGGAGGCTGCGGTTTAATGGCCGGTCTATTAGACCATTTTTAGGGCCAAGACGGGAGAGAACGATAAATGGAAGCAAAAGAAAAGAAGAGCGCGTGATGAGACGACGATACTGAGAGCAGGGGTCTCTTTTACACTGACTCTCCGTTCTCCCTGTGAAGGCTGAACCAGTCAGAGTAAAGGATCATGATGCGAGCGGCAGCATTGATTGAGAAGTGAGCTAGATGGAGTCATGCAGCGCACTGTAGAAAAATGACCACTCGCCCATTGACAGTGCTTTCGTTTCATTTATATCAGCTGCATCTCACTTACACTCCATTAAATGTATTGTAGATAGTCTCCTCTTGTGGTGGCATTGTACCTCTCGCCGATTCCGTGACAAGACGGGATGGAGCGCGTTTCCCATTAAAACCCCTGAATGCTTAGCGTTTCCAAGAAACCGTAAACTTTGGCTCTAACGCAACCGGGGAATCGTTCAGGGCCACCCGCGTCTCGGCGGAGCCCTTGAAACGCTGAAACGTCCAGGCGCCCAATGGGTCTTGCTCAGGGGAAATTGAGTTCATTGGCTGTGAGTAAATGTTCCCTTCCAGCTTCAATCCACTTTATGAAAATAAGACAGTCCTTCAATTGACTTTTCAACGTCACTCCAGTTATGTAATTAAATGTCACGATGTACCCGAGTTCGTCAATTTGATGCTTACTCGGTTGCCAAGTCGGTACTCTGTGTGGCAATCATTGTAACCCTCAGTGGCCTCAAAATCACCTCTGTAGTCTGTTGTCTGTGACCTCACATGTCCAAGTCAACCACACCATGAGGTATGCAGTGCAATTACCCAGCATACCATTGGATTACATCAAAACACCGTCTTGCAGAGGAAACGACCATTCGTCTCTTATCATGTGCTTCTTTACCAACTCGACCATTTATACAGCAGATCAGCCATACAGCCTTTGCCACGATAAACTCATTGTACATATGAGGAGGCCATAGTACGACCTCACGCATATCTGCATGCAAATTGTTGTCCCGCCAATGAACTATCAACATGAAATCAAGCTATCAATACATGACACGTGACAATGCTATGCATCCCATGTACCAGGTAGTCTAGTGTGTTCTATTTCTATCACACTCAGCACGACTGATAGATCACTTTGAGCAATCAGATCAAAGTCGTTCGGTAATTCTCCTGAGACAATCAGGCGTCTCAAAGTCTTTCTCCAGCGTGCAACAGCAGAAGCAAACAGAAACAGCACAAGTTTCACTTGATGAACTCACCAAGTAAAGTCACCAATGTGGGAAATAAAATATGAACTTCAAAATCTTGATTAATATCGACTAAATAAACATAGTCTTTTCTGACTTTTCTTTAACCTTGACCCATTCATTAGGCCCATGCCAGGGCCGTCCCAAACATGGCAAACACACCGTGACAATGCTCATCTCTCATCAGAGAAAACAAATAATGCTATGCTTATAAACAATTCAAATCATACGCTTCAACACCGTTCCATGCAATCAACTTTTTAGTTGGCGATCTGGGCCATACGCTTAGACATACTGTCGCAATAGTTAGCATATGTTCTGGTATCATGGTATCATGGGTTACACTTACAAGTCGTAGAAGGCAAACTGGCTGGGGCTGCTGCCGAACTCGTACACGAATCGACTGGCAAGGTAGGAGCCGAAGATGCTTCGGAGGTAGGAGTCGGGGATGCGAGCGATCAAGGTGTCGAGACCAATCTTCTCGAGGAGAAGACGGGGCAGAGCATCTTGAAGAACAGATCGGCGGATCTTCTCGTTGTCCCAGAGGTCGGAGTGCTGGAGCTTCTCATCGAGATCGGTAATGGCAACGGAGAGCTTGTCAGAGAGGATAGATCGGGGAGTTCCGGTCTGCTCATGCTCGCGCCAGATAGCCTCAAACTCAAGGCGGGCGTTCTCCTGAATCTTGAGCTGAACCTGCTTGACGTAGTCCTTGTAGAACTGAGGAGCCTCTCCCTGGGCGTTGTGGCACATGTTCTCAACGAAGCCCTCGTCGTCGAAAGACAGAGAAGCAAGAACCTCAAGGGAGGACGATGTCACACCACCCTTGTTGGCAGAGGCATCCTTGTACAGAATGCAGCCAGCAGCCTCGAGGCGAAGCTTAGCCTCCTGGGTAATGAAGAGGTTGGCTCCCTCAACGAGGTAAGGGATGATGCACTTGCCATCCTTGATGAGACGGTTGACCGAGATGAGGTCAATGGAGGCGGGACGACCACCACAAGGGACGAAGCAGTCGACACTGCCAGTGTCACGGAGATGGAAGGTGTTACGGAACGATGTACCGTTGTTGATAACCTCGCCATTGGGGAGAGTGATGTTGACGTCGTCGCACAGGACTCGGTAACCCTCGGGAGACAGCTTGGAAATATCGTACTCGATGATCATCTTGCGGCCGTTGGCAAGGCGCAGAAGCTCGTCACGGTCGAGACCGTTGGGGTCAGCAAGAACTCCAGAGCCATCCACAATGGCAGTGTACTTCTCGTTACCAAGCTTGATCTCGTTGCTGCCCAGGTCACCATCGGGGCCACCAGTCTGCATCTTGCGGATGGTAGAGGGGTCAAGCTCGAGCTTTCGGTAGATACCCTTGACGTACTCACGAACAGACAGAGTGGTCATGCCGTAGGTGTCGTGAGGAATACCACCAAGCTTGGGAGACTTGCCAGTGAAGAAGGACTTCCACCAGGGGGCGCCACGGGATCGAGCGTGCTCAGTAGCCCAGTCGACCAGCTCAGCGGTGTTCTCATCAGGGCCCATGAAGATGATCTCCTCCTTGCCGTAGAGGTCGACAACAGGGTTCTTGATACCAGGGGTCTCGGCGGGCAGAAGAAGATCCAGGATACTATCAATGTACTTCTCGAAAGCCTCACGGGCACGGTTCTGCTGCTTAGGGTCCAACAGAATAACACCCTTGGAGCCACCCTCGGGAATGTCCTTGTTCTTGCGCTGCTGTGTGCTGGCAAGACCGTAGTTCTCATCGAAGATGCTGCGGGCGTTGATGCCATAAGCCTCCTTGTTGCGAGACTTGACGATTCGGATACCACCGCGAGAGATATCCTTGAATCGGAGGTGGAAACCTCGGGACTCAGAGCTGATGACGAGGAACATGCCGTAGAGGGGCTTGGGGTACTCGACCTCGGGGAGGAAAGATGGGTCAAGACGGAAGCTCAGAGCGACCTTGGTAGGGGTGAAGTAGTTGGTCTTGAGGATGGCGTTGTTGAACACACGGAAGGCAGTGAGAACCATCTCATCATGCTCGTTGTTGACGTTCTTGGAGATCTTGTCCTTGAGAGCGTCGTCGGAGAGAACCTCGACGGACAGGCTGGAGGAGACAACCTTCACGGGATCCTCCTGGTCTTTAACAAGGTGGATGTTGGCGAAAGAAGCGTAAAGAGCACGAACGAGACCGGGGTAGTTCTGAATAATCTCATAAATGTACTCAGGGGTAAATGTCTCAGAACGGAGACGGCGCTTCAGGTTAGAAAGGAGGGCCTGCTGAGCGTTGTTCTTAACATCCAGAAGCTCGGCAAGAGTAGAGTACTCTGGTCCCAATCGGTTCAGGAAGTGCTGAACGAACACCCAAGCGGAGTGGGCGTAGACGGATTCCTGAAGGCTGAGCTGTCCATCGAGGAAAAGGTTGTGGAACTTGTTGTGGGGGAGACAGTAGAGGAGAGAAACCTCCTTGGAGATCTGGTCAATGGACTCCTCAATTGAAGGGAACTGTCCACTGCTCTCGACGGTGTCAGAAGTAGGTCGGAGGTAGACACTCATGACGGTGATACCGTTGGAGAACTGCTCGAGGTACTTTCGAGATGAGGTGACGCCATAGTAGTGGTAAAGGTCACTGAGGGCAGAGAAAAGACCCTGGGCAGTGCGAGAGCGGAAGGCAACGACCATTCGCTTCTCGTCGGTGTTCTCAATATCGAAGACCTCGATGACGGGACCAGCTCGGTTAACGGCGAGCTCAATGATGTCCTGGTAGATTTGCTTGGTGTTGTCAGTGGCCTTGCGGAGGAAGCCGTTGTCGGCAATGAGCTCCAGGTTGGTCTCCTTGGGGTCGGTCTGCTCAGGTGGAGTGGCAAACTGGCACTGGTAGACGAAGTAACATCGGAGAGTTGCCTTGGAGCTGGGGCTCACGACAGCGGGAGATCGGAAAGTCTCAACGCGGTACTTGCTGTGGCCGGGGTGATCAATGTACTTGGCCTCGAGGCGTTCCTCATAGCGAGGACCAGCAGTGTTGGTCTTGCCAGCAACGCTGGTATCAATGTAGATGGCATGGTCGTTAGCCTCCATATCCAGTCGGATCTCCTCCTGCTTATCCTCGCGAGCGAAGGAAGCGACCTTAGCGGCATACAGAGAGGTGATGTGGCTTGAGATGACATCGGGGGTCTCAAGCTCGAAGTAGACATCATCGATGCCAAGCTTCTCGTAGAACCACTCGATCTGCTCATCAATTTGAGGCTCGGGGACGAAACCAGCAGCTGAGATGATAGACTTCACAGTCTTCTTCTGCTCAGGCTTGCCAGTGAACTCAGGGGCAATGTAGCCAACGGTGGCAGATCGCAGAATGCGGTGGCCGTTGCCGCCATTGCCATTTTGCAGAGGAACGGAGAAGTGAGTAGGCTGGGGAGAAGGACCACGGCTGGCCTCAGTGGCCTTGACGTTAGCCACGGGGTTGGCGGAAATGGCAGTCATGTTGGATTTCTGATATGGATCTGTGTAATCAGGGAAAGTCTGAGAGGGCAGCATGTTAGTGGGCGATTCTGTTATAGGCGCCATCTTGGCGAGATGCCTAGATGGAGAGTGAAGTTTGGTGGTGTAAACGCAAGACGACAAAACGAAATGATTGAAAACAGTGATGGGATGAACAAGATGGAGACGAGATGAGCCAGCTGCGAGTGTCTTATATAGACAGTTCGGCTTGAGCAAACAAGCCTGAAGATAACAGTTCTCCAGTCGTCACCGCTGTAGCCAACTCAACCAGAGTTTCGGTCAGAGCTCGTGACTCAAAGCGAACTAAGGAAAGGAGGCATTTGATACGGGGCTGCTGACCCAGAGGCTGCCCTGCGCCCGTGAAGGCCAAACTCAATGATCCAGTGATCATTGGTATTGAACCCGTCCCGGGAGGCTCATTCCAGGTCCTATCCGGGGCGTCCATGCTCGCACTCACTGGACGCCACTAGATCGGGGACCTGAAAATGCACTGCAGATGCTGGGGCTGGGGCTGGGGCTGTTTGCAGCACCTAATGCGAACCGCTCAGCTCGCTGGGAAGCTTATCTCTGATACGGAGCACCAGAATCCCGGTGTAAGCCGCCCGGGCCGGCTCTCGTATTCTCGCCATTGGGTAGTGAAAATCAGGGGGAGGCCAATCAACGGCACCATGGATTCGCGATAAGGGCAAAATGACGAAGGGGTAGTGGGCAGTGCTGTAGTCAGATAAGACTTATCCGCTACTTACCGGCTAGAGTTTGTGACGATCAATTCGTTTCGTCACTGAAAATAGATAATTCTAGGTCGGTAATGCCGAACTTATAGCGGGGCCTTCTAAAAGAAGATGACGAGAGGAAGTTATTCAGAAGAATAACAACAAGATTGCCGTAAAAGGTTCTCAGATGAGAGGAGGGTTGGTTAGAGTTCTGACGGCAGGTTAGTATATCTGTCATACACTGCCAACCTGAGCAGGCGTTTGACTCGGTGTGCACGAACTCAGCGCAGCCATCCGTCAGCCCTGTCGTAAATAGAAACTGAAGACGGTATGTCTAGAACAAGAGATAACAAAAGCTCTCTTGATACGTCGAGGTTGGTTTGAGATGACGAGGTTCAAAGCTCAAGCCAGGACAGGGAATATGATCTCTAAATAAAGACGAGGTAGGAGTGATAAGGGGTTCAAGGTAGATAGAAGAAGGCTTCTTTTTGTGAGGAGAAGCAAATGCAAAATGCAATAGGTAATCAACAAGTTTGAGGTCAAGTGACTTATCTCTCCAACTTTCGAAGCCAGAAGATATTGGGACTGGCGATGGAAGCTTTATATACTGTCCGTGTCTAAGTGTCTCTCAACGACGACCCAGAAGTCTACGATGGTACAAAGTACCTCCCGGTCTTTTACAATGGGGTACGTACCAGCATTAATGTCTCCATTGACTCCAAACATGTCGACATATTGCCTTCTCTTACACCGTCTCGCCTGTAGGTACCGAGTAAAAGTTGTCACGCTGCCATAAAAAAACCACATCCCTTGCCAGGTCCTGGTCTTCCGCTCACCTTACCTACACACCCCCCTTCCCGCTTGTGGGGCAGACCCTGCTGGGAGTTTGCTGGGCATGAGGCCGGCGGGTGTTTATTTTGCGGTACGTGTTTGTTTTTTGCCTTTCATTTGCACCGGGCAGACCGGAGAAAAAGTGCAGTGGACAGCAATAGGCACAGCGAATGACCCCCGCCACAACTCTCTACAGCAGCTTACTTACAGCACATGCAGCACATTCACAGAGCTTATGATTTGCCCAGTCACTTGGTTCGATTTCCTCATATTTCACTTGGCAATCAGCAAAGTAGAAACTTGGCATACACAAGAAGAGATAGAAGTATTCAGACAATAAACATCACCGGCCCGGTCGTCCTGAGGCCTCTCCTCCCCAATTGGTACCTGCTCGCTACTGTACTGTACCACTACCACCCCTCCTGAAGCGGAGCCCAGCCCAGCTAAGCCCGCCAGAAGAGTCGAGAAGAAAGAATTTTGGCTGCAGCAACACCCCCGATCGTGATCATGACCTCACGGAGTACAGTGCAGTACCTACAAGAAAAAGTCCCATTCAATTACCCAATAGTGCCTCTGGTCTAAACCTCAAAGGGAAGCCTTGTTTGGAACCTGACTTCTCTCGCCTGGACCAAGCGCCTGGTTCCTGAAGAGTCTGTAGGTGAGGGAGCCCCCAGGAATTATTCAGATTTACCAGTGGGGAAGAGGCCCGGTTATTCGAGGCTCTGCAGTTTTTGCATGGAATCCCGCCTTCTCCAGATTTTCGTTTGACATCACTAGTGCAAATTTGTTGCCAATGGGAGAGTCGTTTGCTAGACTTTAACTCTTCTGCCAGTTTACGTCGATATCTTGTAACAACTTCACGTACCACACATTCTCACATAATGGATATCAGCGTTTAGGAAATGGCTTGAAAAGTTTTCAGAAACTAGCTGGGTCAGGACAAACGCTCTATTTGACAGGTTGGTCACTGTAAGTCGACATAAAGAGCCTCCAGCTCCATTTGCAGACTTTGATAACGTAAGTCTACATAACTATCCATGCGCTATGCATGAAAACGGCACCATACACTTAGCTTCTTTCGTTCACCCAAACGGTGTGGAGAATGGTGCGATTCAACTCAATTCACTCACCACTCACCTTGGCTCGCCCTGCGGGTTTGTCTCTGCGAGTCATCGTCAATGGCAACTTCGTGACATGCAGATCCGACCTTGAATTCCGGTTTTTCAATGCTCTCTCTGTTTTGGGTTTCAGAGGATTATTACAGCGCTGGACTACGGTATCCCACAAGATCCCGGTCAACATGCACGTTGCCCTGGCTGTGCTTGTCCGAGTGGTCGTAATAACTGCCTGAAATGATGTTGCCATGATGTGCTTCAAGCTGAGCCGGACCGTATTAATAAATCATACAGTTCTGACATGCGAAACCGCCAGGCCAACAAGAATGACGATTCGTACGAAAACTGGATCGCCTGCATTTGACTAGTTCCACGTCTGGTTGACATTGACTTCTAGTGATATCTATTTGGAGCATGTTTGATAAATGTCATGTAGTTTCGAACAACGTCGACTTCAATGGGCCCATGTATCAACAATTATGTCAGCCCATGGTTTACGTGGTGTAAGATAATGCTGGGATTTCGCATCAGCCAAGAAACTATATGCTTTGGTTGGTTCTGAGCCTGCCAACAAGCGACGAATAGTTCACCTCCATGGAGCCTTGCTCAATATCGTTCTAAGCCATCAAAATCTTGACAAGCCAAGAATCCGCCTCAAAGGGTACGGTACCTGAACCGAATTCCTACACGACTCACTACCCCAGACGGGAAGCTGGCGTTGAACGCTGACCGCAGCAGCAAATGCCAGGCGAGCTAGCTGAAATGCCCTCGTACCCCAGACAATAGAATCCAAATCTGGCTCACCTGACTTAAAGAAAGCAAAGCCAGTGCTCACCGAACTTTCCAGACCTTGGCCATTCTAAGGGGGACGATCACGGGGCCGGGACTAGTCTCGATTTCTAGGGGAAATAATTTCGCCTTGGGGGAGATCCATTCCCCAGATCCAGTAACAGTCAAGATCATGAAGTTAAAAGAAAAATGTGTTGGCAAGGTGATACTTCCCACCCTTCTTCTTCCCCAAGATACAAGTAGACAAGGGAGCAAGGGAGAGCACAGCACACCGGTAGGCTCTGACCTGTCGCTATTGAAGGAGCCGGACCACAACAAGGTTCCTCCGGCCGTCGCGGGGCCGTTGGTTCGGTACTTACGTACAGGTACCTTCTCCGGGGTACCATCAATGACACAATGGTTGAGGTCGAGGGGTCGTCGAGGAGCACTTGACTGCAGCACGAGGGGGTTTATTGCGAAACGAAGGGCAAGTCTGGCATAAGACAGGAGTTGCACAGCATAATGGCTTTCTTGAATGATAGAGTTTAGACAAGATTGGTCAGTTCGTTCTTGAGCTGCCCTGTTGTCATCAACAATACTACTCTTCAATGATTCATCTGACCTGGAACAGGAGCTCTAATTCTCCAATCCCAGACTCCAGACTCTGGACAATCCCCCTCAATGTTTTGAGTTTTTTCCCCTCTTCCTCTCTCCATATGTTACGCAAAAAGAACACAAAAATACGTCCCTGTCCCACAAGCAACGGAGTCCGGCAGCCACTCTCACACTCAAAGCTCCGGGACAAGCAGAGGCCCCGGACTCGCCCGGAGAGCCCCACACGGCCGAGGTCCGGCAGCACCGAGAACGCCATTTAAACTTGGATCTGGATTTCTATTACCCCCAGGTTTTGCCCATGGCTCCAGTCTTCCCCAGTCTGAGCCTGATCTGGATCTGGGCACAAGGACAAGAAAGAAAAAAAACTTCATAGCTTTCCCCACGACCCGCTTCCATCTCATCTCCCGTCATTTCCATTACCCCCGTTTTACTTGATCTTGCAGCTTTCGTGACAGCCACCGTTTCCCTTTGTTGCACTGCACGGCACAGCCAGTCAATTTTACACCAACCAGCCAACCCCTAGGGGAAATGGTATCCATTGCATTACCTATTGTTTCTCCCGTACGGAACCGTAGCGAGTTGCGTGCTTGCCCTGTGGCCCCGAGAGCCGTCCCCAAGCTTTTTTGCTTTTACTTTGCCGCCGTCTCGTGGCCTCTTTGGTTAGCAAATCTTCCCTGTATTTTTACTGCACCCCGCATCCGGTGCTTGGAGGCGGACGCTGTAAACGCGTCACAAGGTGGGCAGAAAAACATAGATCGAACTTCATTTTAGGGGGTGTGGCTAGGGCTGTCTGTTGGACCTGGCTGGCTGAGTGAGGCGCGCTCCCCTGACGACGATATTGTTTTGACCACGATGTTCGAAGCTGAGTGTTTCCTGGCTTCTATTTCCAGAATCTCAGCCTGGCGGTTGAGTGTTGTCACGCCCACATTCCGCGTGACCTTTAAGCTTTCAATTGCTATTTCATTGGTCAATTGTGCTGTCAGTTGCTTGTCCCTGTGCTTTGTTGTGGCTTGTAATAGAACGGTACGTAGTTTACATACCCTGAGGTCTCAAAATCTGGGGAAGGTCAAGAAAAGGATCTTGGATCAAGAGCTTGGCTGGATTATCGGATCATGCCTTTACCAGGTTGAGATACAGTATGGTCTGAAAGTTGAGCTATTGGCTTACAACACCCAGGTCCCGTATCATCTCATCCTGGTTACCTTCTCGTAATGATGAATACTCGAATCTCTGACGTGCTGTTCCACCATCGAAACCGTTATCTCATCATCTCTAACGAGGGCCTTTGTCTCCATTCTGGACAATACGGTGCACTCCCAATGCCCCGTCCATGAATATCACGCCTCCACCATGAACCGCTTGTTGATGACGGTTACGGGACGTCACGAAGTTGTGTCCTTCGCTACGAATGCATCTCGAATATGTCTCCACCCAGCTGCCCTTTCAAGGCACCGTATGAGCGTTACGCTGGATGTGTGAATATGTAGAACCGTACCGTAGTGTTACCCACCTATTTTTCTCGAGCTTCCATTTGGCTTGGGCTTGTCGTAGAAGTTTCTATTTTTGTTCTTGCTACTGGTACCTGAGTTCATCACATCATCGACTGAATGGAAGCCGTCTTTTCCGGTCCTTTTTTCAGAGAGATTACTCTGTATGCTCCTCGTGTTCATGATCACCTGCATATTCTTTCAAATTTCGGCAATAAAAAGTTCTTTTGAGCCAGATGATGAATTGCATAGAAAGTCAAATACGCACCTTTGTCATAATACGCTGGCACATGGTTGGTTTGCTTGAGTGACGGACCAATCAGCTCAACTCTCGACTAGCCAAACCTGGGGACAAACTGGCAAGCTTCGGCATAATATCAAAGAGGAATATCACAATGTCAGTTCTGTTTCCTCATTGAGGACACTTGCTTGTCTACAAAAGACATCAATTATCACTTCGTTCGGCGGTACGTATTCTGCAAGTACCTACGATACCTTGCTGGTGTCTGGCTGGCCATTTTTAAGGTGCCACCAAGTGGAATGTTGGGGAAGAGTTTTCCTCGACGACGGCAGCTAGTGGCTGAGCGAGGGGCCCCCAGAACGCCTAGACACTGAGATTCCCTGAGGTGTCACAGGTGGTGAGCAATCAACTCCACCATCGAGGCCATGCGCTGCCCTGTTTGTGGGTATTGTTCTATCCATACCCGGCAGAACGTGCTGCCGGCCCCCGGAGATCCTCAGGTACCGTCCTCGTACCTTACTCTACTTGAGCCGCTTGCAGTGCCCGCTATCTGATCGGCTAACGACGCTATAACCAGATGGATTCGACCCAATGGGACCCATGCTTCTTTGGTGCACCGTCCGGGGATCAGGGTCGCCCGTGCATGATCACGATAGCTTCATTGACCCTTTCTTTGACGAGTGACGGCTCGCCATGGAGATTGGAGCCCATACCTGGCGTCTTGCGGTGAGGGGGAAATAGTTAGCTTAGACGAACCGGAGCTCCAAATCACTACCCGGAGGACGCAGTCACAAAGAACGGAGCACTCTAACCAACAAATAGGGCCGGGGAGCTTTCCCTGACGGTGTTGACGAATGCTTTTTGTGGTACCTTGCCAATAGCTATGGTAAGGAGCTGTCACCGTATCCCAGCATCATATCACATCCATTCTTTCTGCTCTTCAAATTCGCATCGCGGGGCAGCCCCTCCTAACAGGTACACGCAAACCAACGGCACAGACACGTGTTGATTGCAAATGTGACCTTGTGCATTTTTTTTACTCAAGGTTTATGACGAGTCTTTACGGACATATTCAAAGCTGGACAGAATTGTCAGAAATTAGTTGCTCATCAAGTCCTGCTGTGTGTGGTTGAGTTAGGTATTGTAGCCAAGTACATGGTGTAAATAAAGGCCAGTTTAGGTTGTCTCTTACACGCCGTCAACACCTCCCGTCAAGTTCCCCAGACAGGGTCCCGATTACTTACCCAAATGGCTCACCTTGACACCGTGCCGGCGGCCCAAGCGTCTCCTAAAAGATACCTTACCTCGTCCATTCTATATCAGGTTGTGCGTGCCATTGCTACCATGTTGCTTCTTCTATTGCGAGTCCAGAAAGAACTGTCCCTGAGCTTCTGAAGCTAAGCGAATGTCTGAGTAGAGATTGCCCAATCGGTGGTTTCGTCCCCTGTCTATCCACTCCTCTACAAAGTATCACGGCCTCGACAAGTCTTGTCTACAAGCTACACAACCAACATCACACGGCATTCTTTGGTATCGTAGACGAGATTTCCTATGGATCACGAGGTTCGTGCCTGTATAACTATTCTCCCATTCAATGCTTCGTAATCTAAAACCCTTGTGCGAATTGCATCGGATATGTTTACCGCTCATCACGGCAATTAGGTCTATATTTGTCGAATGTATATACGTAATCTTCTTACATCTCGATACAGTGAAACGGGCTGAAAGGTCACGATGCCAGATGTTTAATTGCCAATGGCTTCTCGTCAAATATTGACGAGCTCCATTAAAGGTCATGTGTTGTACCCCTTGGAGCAGGGGAATGAACAAATTACGTACTAGTCTCGTTGCTTACAGGATACCAAAACCAACGTCTCAAAGCGATCTAGAAGCTAGGTCAAACTTGAACACTCCAACAACTCAACAAGACAGATTCCAAACATCCACTCCCGACTTTTCCGGTCGTCCCTCTTCCTTCCTGTGTCTCACAATACGTCCGTGACTCTCTTTCTTGCGTTTTCTGCTTTTCCTAATTACAATACTTTTATCTACGAACTGTAACAAGGACGAGGAACAACAAGTATAGACACAAGGTCCATACCTACCAGGTAAAAGTCAGGCGCTGCGTATAGCCTTCTAGCCAAAGCTACGTTCAGTCCTGAAGAAACCGTTCGCAAGGTCCTCCTGGTTTCTTTCCGAGACTCTTCTGACATGAACAAACACATCGGTTCATGATAATGCTGGTTCTGCAAATCATAGCCGCGAAGTCGCAGGTATATGGTTGATCAGCTTTACATATTACGTACCAACTTGTATCTCTTGGACATGTCATCTTTTGTGAGAAGGTAAGGTAACAGGAACTTCTCGAGTTGTCTCTCTACTAGACAACGTGGTATTGCTTGCACACCTTCTATGCCAGGCACAGGCTGGTTCCCTCAGAGACTGGCATATTCTTGCCGGGTTCAGTGAGCATTACCATATGGCCCTGCGGTGCATATTAAGTCAGCATGTATGTGTCGCGGTCCTTTTGAATGATCCAAATGCCAACTTTACATATATGAATCTTGACCAACAAGATACATTACATGGTGGCAGGCTCACACGACTTCGGCAGAATATTGCCGAAGTCATAGTGGACAACATGGAATTCCTGAGTGTGACATTTATACTGCCAATGTCGTCATGAGCATTCAATGGTTGAAATAGGTTGCGGCAGGATCATTACTGTGATCGAGACGATGGGTGGCGACGAGTAAGCCAAGACTAGGGTTATTCGAGCACGATGAGGGGGCAAATGGCCGCCCACCACTCGATTTCCAGCATTCTGTTCTGAAGCGCGCCTCTACTGTAGAATGGACGTGACATGATGGGATACCGAGAATGAGACTAATACTCCTTATTGTCTCAGAGCTCTACTGCATAACGCTCACAATATGTCCCTGACCACGGCCTAGTATTTGTTCAAGAAAATGTCATGAGGATGAATTTATCCAATGGCTCTGCATGAGAAATGATGATAACAGTTCCATTTCGCATTCTCAAAGCTCCTCCTGTACTTTGCAGTAAGAGGCTCGATGATGGTTGTCTATGGAGGGTGCACGTGACGATAGTTGCTGGTGAACTCATCGGCTAAACCAGGGTGGTGTAAGTGGAGCACCCAAGCAACTTCCAAAGAAAAATTACTCCCATGACATCGTGACGCCCAACGTCAACGCCAACTCATCAACCAGTCACCGAGAGAACATATTTTCTTATCGGGCGGAGATTTGTCAACATCGCTTATCTCACCAGATTCTTCCAGCAATCACGATATATTCACAAGCCTTGTGATTTGGGCTGCGACTATTCGGCAATTCCTTCTCCACCAAAAGCTCTTCAACAGCTCTTAATACCTTCACAATCGACTACTCGATACACAACACTTTCAGCTATCCAAGATGGTTACTCTTACCGAGGTTGAGGACGAGCACTTCCAGCACCCTCAGGCTGGTCCCGATATTGAGGAGGACGATGACGACTACTCCGATACTGGTAATTAACAACCCCGCGCCTTTAATCGCGATATTGTCCATGCTAACAACGCCCGTAGACTCCGAGATTTCCAACGAGTCCGACTACGATCCTTCAGAAGAGACTCTTGCTGAGCGACTATACGCACTGCGCGACATCGTCCCCCCAACTACTCGCTCATGGATCTCCGGCAAGGCCAACACCATCGGTAACGCTGCCTGGAGCGTTCTCTCTTTCAGTGGCAAGGGCGCTTGGGTGCTCACCACCTCTGCCCTGTTCTTTGGTGTTCCCTTCGCTTTGTCTTTCGCCGAGGATCAGCAGCTCACTGCTATGGAGCAAGAGTACAACATGCGACAAAGCGGCAGTGAACTTTTGACCGCTGGCTCCGAACAGAGCACCGCTGACCAAGTTGGCGCCGCCCTCGATGGCAAGCCTGCCCAACCTTCTCTGTAAACAAATAAGTTGGAGTCACGCAATCAAAAAACCTTGACCTTACGTTTCTGGGTATGAGGATATCTTAGACAGTGCCTTTTGTTGCCAGGCGCAGTCATTATTGGGCCGGAAAATACGGCTTCCCATGTGTACAATAATTGTTTACGGCGTATATGGCCGATGAAGACCTATGATGGATGCAACTGGGTTTGACCGGGAGGAACGAGAAGCGCAACGCATCCACGGCGCATGGTTACTGGTGTAAAGTATAAGATGGGGTTGGTAATGGCTGCGATCTCATCTCCAGGAAAGGTGGTTTCACATGTATTTCGTCACATTAGAGCTGTATCATTGATGACTTATGTGTGAGCTTTATATAAACCACAGCTTGTTCTGCCTTCGTATTGTGCATTGCTTGAGACAATAACGATGAATGGGAAAGTCACGGAATGTGATGAAATTGAAAAGAAGCTTCTAGTCATAGCAGCTCGTTCGACCAAGTGTATTGCTCTTAATGTTTTCGATGATTGTGATGATGTAGGATCTCCATCAAGTTCAGGGTAGGTATTCTGGCTGACACTAACTTTCATGGTAAGGGATAGATGAGTATCAATTCTCTCAGTTACACCCTGACAGACTAACTAGAGACTCTACATATTCCCAGCTAACGCTGAATAAGTAGCTGTCACGCAAAACGAACAAAGCCAACCATGGACTTTGTTGGACTGCCAAAGATAGAGGTTGTTTAAACCCCACGTTCCATGTTTTTGGCACTGACGATATGCAAGCTTCACGCCCATTTGACTGGGAGCATCTCACGCCGTGCTCTCCATGAGGTATGGCTACGTAAAAAGGAGACAAGTAACACCGACCTAGAAGATCCTCTGATCGTCATGCCTGAAGGGAAACATGATTACAACCTGCAAACGTTAGTCTTGCCTCTATCGATTGGCAGTCACAGGATTAGACACAAGCTGACTTCACTTCACAGCTTCTTCCCGCTTTTCAGCAGTTACATATATAACCTTATCACGGATGAGGAATCTGTTCGAGATACTACCAAATGTGTATTGACAGACTTTCTCAATGATGGCGTCTGCTATCTCGAGCTTCGAACAACACCACGCGCCACGCCTCAACTCTCAGCAGAGCAGTACATCTCAATCCTTCTTGACACAATCTCGTCATTTGAGTCCCAGAACCCTCAGCTACACACTCGTTTGATCCTCGCTGTCGATCGGCGACACACCCCTGAGCAGGCTGCTTTCACCCTTGAGCTTGCTCTGACATACCGTGAGCAGGGAGTCGTTGGCTTGGATCTCTGCGGTGATCCAACAGCGAGGCCAGCAGGCGAGATAAGTGTCTTCACTCCTGTGTTCTTAGAGGCAAGAAAGAAGGGCTTAGGGATTACGGTTCACTTTGCTGAAGCTGAGGCGAGTGGGTCGAAGGAGGAGTTGAGTACGCTGCTCTCTTGGGAACCGGGCAGGCTGGGACATGTGATTTGGGAGGATGAAGAGACCAAGAAGGAGATCACAAAGAGAGCGTTGTGTCTCGAGTTATGCCTGAGCTGCAATGTCAGAGCCGGGATGGTGTTGGGCGGCTTCGAAGGCCACCACTTTGGGCACTGGAGAGGTGTCAACGGCCCTAAGATCTCACTCAGCGTAAGTTACTGAACTTGTGTTCATGAAAGGGAGAAACATAAAGATTGACAATGATCATAGACTGATGATGTGGGCGTGTTCGGAAGCCCCTTGTCTAACGAATATAGACTCGTCGCGGAACATTTTGGCCTTGATCGTCAGGCTATATGTGAGCTTGCGCGACAACCTATTGATGGCATATTTGGAGGCGAACGGGAGAAAGAAAGGCTGAGAAATATAATGTGGACACAGTGAGCTTGACAGCTGCTATCGCTATTGCACAGAGGTGTTATGCTGTAGTGCCCGAAGCTTGCATATTATCATGGCCATAGAGTGTCAGAAGACTTTGAGACCCTTCCAACTGAGAGAGAAAATAAAAGTAGTCGCATAGCCTGCTATGTTTATCTTAAAATTTGTCCACAGTTATCCAAGTTTATCCTCAACTTGTTTAAGAATTTTCATCACTTTGGACTGAGTTATTGTGACATCGCTAGAAGGCCAATGGATGCGGTATGAATATCGACGTCATCATTTAGGCATAAGCTATTAGAAAAGTGTCTACTCTAGTGAAGTTGTGTTTACTAGCAAGGCGTATTGCATCGCCCACGAACAGCTATCGAGCGGTTGAAGCATCAATAGTTAATTCATACTGCTGTGACTCGCTAACAAGGTATGAGGAGAGAAGTTGATATCAAAGCCAAATCAGGAGCATCTCGTGTTCTTCCATCGCATTACATATGGAAACGACCCTGCCCATAAACGCCGTACTTTTTTGGTTGTCGTCTCAATCTGAAACGTTAACGTTAACCCCATCGGTAAACATCCAAGTCGTGTTCGTCCAAGTTTCCGTAGCTTCATCATCAATGCATGCCAACTGGCGGAGTCTCAAGGTCAACACCTTCGACCCTGGCGCGCTCACCATCGCTCTGGCGGATGAGGTTGAGGAAATAACGAGAGGCGCGCTCACTCTCGCCCTTGACCTTGATAGTCTCCTCTCGCTTTGCGCTCAAGTCCTTGAGGCTTTGGTCAAGGCCGACCCGAAGGTTGTCAGCGGGAATGCGGAGGACCTTGCGAACGGAAGAGGAGATACGAGAGGAGTTGGAGTGAACATAATCCAACTCAGCAAGCTGAGTCGAGATCTTTGTAGCAAGGCGAGGAGGCAGAGAGTTGGGAATCTGCTGCAGAACATAGGCGGAGGCAGCAACAGCTATTAACAATTAGTGACTTGGCATTCTTGAAAGTTACATGGTTCACTTACCAGCCACGAGAATGCCAGGAATGATGAGCTGGCGTAGGTTCTCGTTGCTCAAGATGCGAGTTGCTGTGATAGCCTGATCCATCCACGTGTTCATACCAATCATCCGGGGTACAACGGCGCCGGCAACTGTAAGGGCCATACCAGTGCCAGCAAACTTTTCCTGTCGCTGTAACAAGGTAGTCCAGTCGACAAAGTCGATCAGTTCTGTGGGAATATCGACCTGGCGAGCAAGAGCATCTCGCTTGCGTCGGAACATAACATCAGGTCGGAATTGGAGGTTCTGGAACTCATCACCAACGTGCAGGATACCCAGTTGCTTGATAGCATTGACGCCATACACGGTTTTTCTACGAGCATACTCTTCGCAGTTCGAAACAGAATCTGCAATGCGAGACAGCATAGCTTCCTTGAGATCCTCTGCATATTGGAAAGCATTCCAGATACCGGGGTAGGGTACATCGTAGTGGCTGCTTCCAGAGCGGAGAATGGCCGAGTTAAGAGTGTTTCGAGTGTAGTCGTAGACGTCCTTGCATGTTTCCTCAACGTTGGCATCAACCGACTCGCTTACTTCGGTCTTTGCCCTTCGACTGGATTCCAACTGAGGTTCAAGCTCTTTCAACTCCTGGGTCACTCGCTCCAGTTCCGATTGAGCAACTTCCTGGTTGACATTTGCAAGAGTGTTGACATCATTCAAGATGTTGAGCAGATATGTCCGAGCAGGTGCAAGCTTCGATCGTGCACGCTTCTCAAGCACGAATCTTCGCAGCGATTGCTCCAGAGCCTCGAAGTCTCGCACCTTGTCAAGATCCTTACCCTTACCCTTGTCATCACCATCACCAGGATCACCACTGCCTCCACTTGAACTACCGCTGCCACCAGGGCCGCCAGGAGGCGAGGGGCCGACAGGGATGGCGTTGCTGGACACGAAATGCACAAGCTCGGAGGACTCCTTGTGGGTTCGGGGACTGAGACCGGCAACCTGGTCAAGAACCATCTTCTCACATCGCTTTTTGTCTCGGATAACATCGAATCCGTTAACAACAATAAAAATATATGCCTTCTCAGCAGCAGCAGCCCAAATAAACTCCTTGGCAGACTGTGTAAAGTGATTGGCAGCGGAAACCACGAACACAACCACATCGATCTCCTCCTGCCGGGCAAAGATGGCAGTCGTTTTGGTTGTATCGGAGTTAAGGCCAGGAGCGTCGATCAAGGCAATATCCACCACGCCATTGTTCAAGAGAGATTCGTCAATGCTTCGGCTATCCTTGACGTAGATCTTGCACTGAGTGTAAGTCTCGTTGTCGATGACGATGTTCTCGAGTTCCTTTAGTGAGAAAACATCGTAGGTCGACTCATCGTTTCGGTCGTAGGGCACGTTTTTATGCACTGCATGTACCTCTTCCACACCAGAGTTCTCCCTAGCATCAAGCACCTCACAAAAGATAGCAGTGCAAGGCTGCTGATCCTCAGGAAGAACCTTTCGACGGAGTAAAGCATTGCAGAAAGTTGACTTGCCAGCATTGAGATCGCCTGTGATGAGAACCTTGCTTGCAGTATCCTCGATTCGTTCACGGAGAGCTAGTAGATGTTTGATGCTGGAACTGATTTTGCCGTCGAGGAGCGATGCAATGGAGCTCTTTTCCAATGAATGCACAAGCTCGGTCTGGTGGAGAGCACCGAGCTTGAGATCTAGCTTCAAAATAGAGAACTCTTGAGCAATTTGTGGTGAAACAAGTCGGGGCTCGGGTGTGGATCGATTCTCAGCGGCTCGACTCGATTCGGCGGAACCGTCTTCGACTGTCGTCATGGCACGTCTTAAACCAGGGTTTCGGAAGGAGGATGAGCCTTTGCCTTCCATACCCGTGTGGGCATGGGCAAAGGCGGGCCGTGAGGAGTGTTCGGAGGAGTCGCGGCGAGCTCGTTGAACGGAAGGATAATGTGCGGGCCAGGAAGCATTCATTTCTTGTAAATTTTGAAGCAGTTCGAGCACCTTGTTGATGGAACGACCGAGGGTAGCACGGTGAGCATTATACCACATCTGGTGCACAGCACCCGACGCAGGCCGGTCGTGATGCATTGCCATATCCCATGCTGCGGCGGAACTCATGGAACGCTCATCGCCAGCTATACTTCCACCGTAGCCTGAGTCGACGTCAAGCATGCTCTGGAGACGGGCAGCATGTTCAGATGTCATACCATTTCCGACAGTCATATATTGGACCCGAGAAGAGGACGAGTTTGTGGGTGGCGGAGAAGAGTGGTTGCTGGTGGGCGCGTCGGAATGGCCATGATCGTTGTCACCGTCAGAATCGGGTTCCTGGTGCAGTCGGGCCTTGCCCTTTCCGTTACCGCTGAAATAATCTTGGCTCATGTTGAATCGGTCCTTAGCAGTTCGAGCGGCATATTTTGGATGAGAAGCGAGGGGAAGAAAATATCCTTGGAACCGTGATGCCGATGTAATTATGGCGGTCGGTTGGAGAGGCGAATAAGAATCATTGACAAGTCAGTCGAACGACCCATTTCTGCATGATTTTTGCTACGTACCGATTCCCGATTTGATTGGCGAAATCTGGAGACTTTTGGCGCTTGGACCAAGCGGGCTCTTATCGTGCCGTATCGTGCAAGCAAAGCGGTCTTTCAAGGTTGGCCCAGTCCGATTACGTAGTGTCGGGACATCCGTAGCGCGACCAGGCCATCGACTCTTACCACGCATCTGGATCAAGGCTTGATCTCTTCTCGCTGCCTTGCGCATTTCTGCCTCCTACTTATTTACTATTCGCAAGGACTCTTCCCCTATACCGACTCTTCGACCTCTCTTTACTAAGACCTACCCTCTTTCATCCGTCAACCACCACTACCCCCGCACATCATGAATGTAAGAACAGCGGTGTCGTGCGACAATGCGGCGCGCCCATGATGGCTAATTCGCTCACGATATAGATCCTCGAATGGGCATTCGGAAAGCGCATGACGCCCGCGGAGCGTCTACGCAAGAACCAGCGCATGCTAGATAAGGCCATCCGTGAACTTGATCAGATGCGCGTCAAGCTGGAGAAGCAAGAGAAGACCCTTATTCAACAAATCAAAACGAGCGCCAAGAATGGACAGATGGGAGCTTGCAAGATTCAGGCCAAGGATTTGGTCCGCACGAGACGATACGTCGAAAAGTTTTACAGCATGCGCAGTCAATTACAAAAGATTTCGCTTCGCCTTCAGGTAATTGCATACATTGGATATGAGCGTAGACCAGAGGCTGACCGAATTCGACACAGACATACAGAACGAACGAACAAATGATGCAGGCTATGAAGGGCGCTACCATGGCATTGGGAAGCATGAATAAATCGATGAATCTTCCCCAGCTTCAACGAATCGCCATGGAGTTTGAACGCGAAAACGATATCATGGACCAACGACAAGAGATGATGGACGATGCCATTGATGATGCTATGGATGTGGGAATCGAAGAAGAAGGCGATGAGGTGGTAGAGCAAGTCTTGGAAGAGATTGGTGTGGACTTTAACCAGGCAGTAAGTCATAAAAGTGATGCTACGCAAGCCTTGTCGCTAATACAGTCACAGCTCGGTGAAACACCTACCGCTCTGGGAACTGCGGCGGTACCTGAGGGTAAGATCGCTCAGGCGGTTGGTGGCGGAGGCGGCGGCGGCGGCGGTGGTGACCCTGTTGACGACGACCTGCAAGCAAGACTGGATAGTCTGCGAAAATAGACGAACTGACAGGGCTTCCTTGAAGCCTCAGGAGTTTTGTTTCAGTGATAACCGCCATATCAGTTTAAATGAGGGTACGCTACCATTATTCGGACCCTTCAGCCCACAGAAGATGGCCATATGTCCGATGTCATGATCGATCTTTGGCCATAGGAAGAAGGAAGGGAGCTTCATGGTACTATGTTTGTTCCGGTGCATTGGTGTCTGGAGAATTGTCTTACAAATCATCAGCTTTGCAGTTTTTCTGTGCTTTATAGAAAACAATACTCGCTGCTTGTCAGGCCTGTTGAAAACGTGGGCAACGCTTGACCAACTTGTCAGTCGATTTGCGTCTACTTCAGTTTGTGTTGATATACTCGCACTATTATAAATATCCTCAATTTGGATGATGGGTAAAGTAGAATCTATTGGATCACACAAAACGGTATCATTTGCAATAAACAGGCAACCTATCTGAGTATGGCTTTGACGGCAGTCCCAGACCTCCACGTGTACAGCCGGCAACGGCTTTGGGGAAAAGAAGCTGGCCGTATGAGAACGGATTTGATCTTAGGAAAAATTAACCCCGAGCCTGTTAGCTTCATCTGACTGACGGCAGAGCGATTGTGGGATTATTTAGATGCTAGTTTCGGATGTCTCGGGGCGAGGATGGCTTCCCTCGCACCGACTTATTGTTGGAAACACATATCAAACGTGTCAATAACTAACACGCAAAATCAGGGTCCAGTTAATATGCGTTTCCTAGAGCTGATTCATTGCTAAGATCGACACATCCATTTCTATTGAAACCCAAAGCCGAGAATCGCAAATTTGCCCAAGATCCATTTGCCTGCACAGCGCTAAACAGCGCGGTCGTGAGCCAGTAAACGTCACTCGCCCGTGGATACGTCAGTGGCCAACAGCCAGACACAGCGCACAATCAGATCTTGAGGCACGTCCAGCTTAAGCGCAGCCCCCCGCCCCCACTGACGCTCACCAATCCCCAGCTGCAGTGCGTCAGGTAGCTCCGCCCTCCACTCCATCCATTCACCTCTGGTTCCAGTACTTTATTAGCCCAGCTAATTCATCCAACGAAACGTCCTAAAGCAACCTTGCCAACTCTTCATCAACTACGACACGACTTTCTGTAGACTCACTGGCTTGTATTAAGCCTTAACTTGATCCGCTTAACTTGCAGGACGTCCCTCTCTGTCCTCTGAATACTTTCCAGTTCAACTCTCCAGTGTTGAAATAGTCTTTCCACACTCAGCGCCAGGTACGTTCGTTTGCTGCTCACTTCAACTTATTGCACTGCTTTATTGGAAGAACTATTAAGTTACTTCGACACATGTGTTCCCTCTGTTCTTAGCTCCAGCCGCAATATGATCCTGTTTATTGGACTCGTGGATTATCAGATCTATATGATTACCTATTCCCCGCCAGCGCAGCCGCTTCCCTTGTGGCGTCTACGTCACGTTTCTTGAATTACGATGCGCTCAGCATCATGCCTCGACCTCACAGCCAACGGTTGGCACGGTTCATTGGTGCTGCATCGAGTTTAAGTACGGCCCTGTCCCCGCCGTCCGATAGTCCCAATGGTGTGAACTGTGGTCATCTCCAACAACTATCACTGGGGTGACGACAGAAGTCAAACTTATCAGTCCGCGCGCTTAGCTACATCATCAACGTTTTCCTTACGACCTGCACGCACTCATTGCTCTATTCCTATTCTCGTTTATTTATCATCCTTGGCGACATAGAATGATGCTCTCGGTTCATCCTCTCTAACTCTTACAGGTCCGCCTTGCGCTGACGAATTAAACACGCCAAGCTGGTCTCGACCAGCACCCCGCCCCCTACCCTTACCACGACGGTATACTTCCACAGCTACCGCAACGTTCGCGTGTAGCGATTCTACAAAGCCCTACTCCGACGACGATAGAACCGATACCGAGCTTCAGCCTTCCACAGCATCAACAGTGCTGACGTTCCCTCTCTGCGCAACACCACCTAGTATTCTCTTGTCCCTAACACAAGCTGGCGAGCAACAAGCGTCGCAGTCTCTCCTCGACTGGAGGAAGTCTGCTGAATAGAATGTTTGGCGGCAGTTCCAACAACTCAGCGGGCAACAAATCCGAGAGCGATTCAAAATCCGATAAATCCCCTTCTCCCGAACCTGGCCCAGGCCCCAGCGCTCCGGCTCCAATTAAGACAACTGATCAGGCTGCAAGCGGTGAAAAGCGCAGTGGAAATGGCAGCCCTCCCACTCGACAGGATACCGGTGGATCGACCGACAAGAAACGCAGAAGTAGCAGCGTCAGTAGTCGGGCTAGCAGTCTTCTTGCGTCCGCCAAAAACTCGCTCAACTTCTCCCAGAGCAGTCGCAGTGGGGGCTCTGAAGTGAGCTCCCAGACACCTCTCCAGAAGCTTGGCAAACAGGATCCCGCTCTTGCAGTCCCCCAGGGTCAACATAATAACTCTGCTGGAGAATCCATGCCGGGTCCCAAGTCTACGTTTCGCGTTGGTGTTTGGGAAGATAGGAACAAGAAATGCCGTCGCACTATGGAAGACACTCATGCCTTTCTCTATAATTTTGTGCAGACCCCAGCCTTAAACGACGTGTCTTTAAAGGATAAGCCTGAAGGTGAGGATCGGGAATCAGTTTCCTCCGACATGGTTGAGTCAGACAATGGTTATTTTGCTATCTTCGACGGACATGCTGGTACATTTGCAGCCGACTGGTGTGGCAAAAAGCTGCACCTCATTCTTGAGGACATCATACGCAAGAACCCCAACGCTCTGATTCCTGAAGTCTTAGACCAGGCCTTCACGGCCGCTGATGCACAGTTGGAAAAGCTGCCCCTAAAGAACAGTGGTTGCACTGCAGCTGTTGCAGTCTTACGCTGGGAGGATCGAGCGTCGAATGATCGATCAGCCATTAAGTCCGCTAGGCCGGAAGAGCCTGTTGAAATGGATAAAGCAAAAGATGGAGCTTCGAATGACGAGGCAACCAAAGCTACAAATTCAAAAGGAAAGGGTAGCGGACGACAGAGGGTACTGTATACCGCAAATGTTGGTGATGCCCGCATCATTCTTTGCCGAGGTGGAAAGGCCCTGAGACTTTCTTACGACCACAAGGGCAGTGACGAAGTCGAGGGTAAAAGAATCGCCGCCGCCGGAGGCCTGATTCTAAATAACCGCGTCAACGGCGTTCTGGCTGTAACCCGGGCTCTTGGTGATGCCTACATGAAGAAGCTTGTCACGGGTCACCCCTATACCACCGAGACGGTCATTCAGGCTGATAGTGACGAGTTCATTATCATTGCTTGCGACGGAGTAAGTTGAGCCTCAAATGCAAGTGCAAACCACGAGATACTAACAACCACAGATTTGGGACGTATGTAGTGACCAGGAAGCGGTTGATCTCGTGCGCAATGTTGAGGATCCCATATCGGCCTCAAAGCAGCTTGTTGACTATGCACTAAACCGCTTCAGCACTGACAACCTGTCCTGCATGGTCGTCCGACTGGACCAGAACAAGGAGGCTGCAGTCGAGGTGGAAGGTGCAGCGTCCCAGGTCAGTGAGGCAGACAAGATTGTCAGCGAGACTAAACAAAAGATTGCAGACGGTAGCACGCCCGCCGTCGGTGTATCAGCGACTAGCAACGCGCCCCAATCCGAACCCCCTATAGCTGTTCAGGAAGGGAATTTTGTGCCAACTTCACTGGATGAAGTGGTTACAGAGGAGCCTCCTCATGTTGCAGATCCAAAATCGGATGAGGTCCCTATATTGAATAAGGCCGCTGTTGAAGAGGCCCGCAAGGATAAGCCAGCCGCAGACAAGCCAGCGGAAGAGAAGCCCGCTGGGCAGGCATAGTTCAAATACACTGGGTAGACATGAGGCACTATGGACACACCCCAGACTACTTATTTGGTCTCAGAGCAAGAGCTTCATCATTCAGTGAGAACGGGATACGGATCTAGCGGGTTGTTCGTCTCTCCACCTGGACCATTCCCCATCTCCTTGGATCAAGGCTTGTAAAGTGCGGTGATATGATGTGCATGCAAGGTGCTGTGATGGGATTCATGTCTTGAGTAGGTTTACACAGAGCTGAAAGGAGCTTGATCAGCCTTGAGTTGTTTCTATAGGTTAGCTGAGGAGCGCCCTCGTACATGCGAAAGGAGGGGTGACACTGCTGATGCAGTACAATGGTGTATTGATAATATCATGATTACGACTTGGAACAAGAGTCGATCTTTCGAGTTCATTCTTTGTATCTGATACTTGTTGCTAGGTTATATATGCATTGCCATCTACTGCCATAAGCCAGCTATGCCTCTCTATATCCGTGTTGTAACGTTGATGTACAATCTTGTCAGGCTTGTACAGCCGAAGCGGCTCGTGTTGAATACTTTGATTAAAGTAGGTATGGATCCCACTATTTGTTCTAGGATGCTTCGACTGAGCTTCCATCCTTCTAGTCAAGGGATAGACTGGTACGGATACTGAATCGCTAGTTTGGCGTCAAGCTCCATTCTATTGACTGCAAGTGATTGGCAATTACAGCGTCACCCGCTATGTTGCAGACAGTCGTAATTGGGACCAACCAAACAATCTCCTGCAGCTCATAATATCGTTCAGCGTAGACGACTCCGTCGCAGAATGTCGCGTGCCAACGGTTGTACTCTGACACTGACGTATGTTGACAAGGCGACGGGTTCTGCTTCCAAACGTTCCGGAGTCGGTAAAACCAACGCCAAAATGTGTTTACCTTGTTAACTTAGATTGGGGGTGGAGAAGCCGGGGCGGGAGAGGAGGTTACTTTGTTGCTGGAGTGGGTGGCTTTGATCTACCAGAATTGGAACTCTGGATCAAACTTAGATTGATTTTGATAGAGGACGAGTATTGAACTCTGCGAGTCATGATGATCTCTTTTCTTGTCTGGCTGGCTGTTTTGCATCATAACTATGTCTTCATACATAAGATACCTATGTTAACATATGTGTACTTCGTACGAGGCGACAAGAGAGATGAGGCTAAATCGTCATCTCGTCTAGTTGTCGTCGTTTCGTTTCATGACACAGCTCTTTTCGTCTATGTACAAGCTACTTTGAGTTGATGTTTACTGTCTCGTCAAAATTTCTTGGTTCTGTCATGCAGCCAACCCTAAGTCGTCGCTCAGCAGCACTGTATCGCCTTGTGTTTTGTAACTTTGTGTGATGGCCTACTAGTTAGTTCTGGATTGGGTTGGTTGTCTTGGTATACCCGATCCCTGACGGGAACCCAAGACGCTATTCATCATTCATTCCAGCGCGAGACTCCCTTTTTGGCTGGCGCGCAATTTGCACTCTAATGGTCAACATTGGAGTAATTGATTGACATTTTATTTATGTCATAATTGGGATGATTTATGAGGCGTTGGCGTGCCAGATTCTTTTCCTTTTTCTTTCTTTTCGAGTGGTGCCATGCTTTTCTTCTTCTTTTGTTTGAGTATATGTCTCGGCCCATGATGTGAAAAAGCACCTGTTGTGCGTTGCCCAACCTTATTTGCTGCTGCTGAGTTTAATAACTCTACCCATCGATTGATCGACACCTCAACCTGGGGGGGACTTGCAACGGTCCTCTACAGAAAACGTGTTTTTGGAAGAAACAGAACCAAAGTTGGAGAGTGAAACTTTCGTTCTTCCCAGTGATTATTGGATAAACTTGGCAGATACACAAAAGACAAACAAACAACGCAAACTGGCAATAGGCCAACACAATTCTACTTATTGGGTTCATGGTTATTATCTTATTAGATATACCGAGATCCATGTCAACTGGACAGCCTTGCCCCTGAAATCTGGTGCTGCCCGCCCCTTGACCCGCAGGTGCTAAGGTAAAGGAACCCACCCACCAATTCCCACCCGCCAAACCTCATCCAGTCGCCAGGCATCTCGACTCGAAACGACCCCGAATTATACTGGAGTGGACTAGCTCTACTACCCTCTCGACTGATTTGGCAGATTCCCCCGTCTTTCGGGAGAGCTTCATTTCTAGTTGTTCTCTTTCTTTCCCTTTCGCCTTTGCCTTTCCGACTTCGTCCTCGAATCTCGTCTTTTCGAATCTCGACCGACCTGGAGCATCTTTGCTCGACCCATTTGCAGCTGCTTTTGTGCTTCTGCTTGCCTTTCCTTTATCTCCTTTCTATCAATTAATTTTTCGACTTTGCATGTCGGCGGCGTCAACTTAGCCTTTCCAGCTCCCGCTCTTTTCTCCTGCTTTGTCTCTCTTTGATCTACTTGTAACGGAGACACCATGTCGTTGAATGGGTTGGACGATCCAAAGGTTCAGGAAGCCCACGAGGCCGCTGTCGCCGAACCGGGAGGATGGTACGTTTAACAATCGTTCTAATATGCTGGAAATGAACGGTCAGCTAAATATTCAGGTTCCTCCTCAAGTATGCGAGTCGCGATGAAGTCGAATTGTTAGGTCGCGGCTCCGGCGGCGTGGTCGAAGTGCGCAATAATGTCGCTGGATACGAGGAAACGAGCCCTCTCTACGGTTTCTTGAGATATCGAAGAAGGAACGTGGTAATTAAGTATCTGCCTGAAGATTGCTCTCGTCTCATTCAAGGTCCGTCCCCATTTTCTCCCCCCGCCTAGACATGTCCGTTCGCGGCTTGACACACTGACACGTTTTCGATATACAGCGAGAGTAGCTGTTCACTTTAACGCCGTCTGCGACCGATTCTCACCCTACGATACCATTTTCGAAATTACCGAAGCCAAGGAACTCAAGGATACGAAACTATCGGCCGCGTGCTCTCTGCATGCCGCTTCTGGGTCAAATTCATCATCCTCAAGCTCGTTACGCCGAAGACGATTGATGGAGATCGCAGAGGAGGAGGAAGAGGAGCAGCAACAACGCGCCACAAAACGCCAATCAGTTGCCGAGGACAACGAAGACGGTGACATTCGACCTAAGACAGCCAAGACAAGTCATGACACTGTCTTGCCTACGGAGACAGTCACGCTAAACTCAGAGCTTGCCGCATCTCCAGAGCATAGCAAATTCACTGACGCTTCAACATCTGAGGTACCCAACTTCGTTGGCGCTGATGACAGGCCCGTTTCTCCTTCTCAATCAGAAGCACAGCCGCGAATGTCATCGCAATCAGGCCGACCCGACTTGTATTCCTATTCATCATACAACTACGGAAAGCCTAAAGTGAAGCTTGGACCGCGCCCCTCGCTTGATACAAACGGAAGACCACGCACTGCCGGCGCATATCGCCCTGTTTCTCAGATGCCTTCCGGTTTTAAGTTGTTTGGCAAGGGCTCTAAAAAAGAGAAGAATAGGGACGGCCCCGCCACCGCCGAGGATGCTTCTGTCGAGGACAAAGACACAGTGACTGAACAGGATGGACTACAAATTGTGCATACAGAACTCACCCGCCCCGCAACAAGCTCTGGAGTATCTATCCCTGGCTCTCCTGTTTTGCCTATGCCTCCACCCGCCAAACCGACCATTTCACCGGAAAAGGCGAGATTAATGAAGGCTATGAAGCTCCGAGAGAAAAAGAAGGCGAATATGGCAGCCGAGGTGGCAGGTGCTCCGTCACCTCCTCTCGAATCCCCCGGACCTAGCGATGGCGATTCATCTACAGACCGAGCAGAGGATCATGAAACTCAACACGAAACGGAATCCGACCACCCATCCATCTCAAATGCCGACTCAGGTATTGGATTGGATGCGTCTTCCGCGTCCATGAATAATGATCAAACTTCCGATCTTGCTCAGACCGATTCTCACCCTGATAGCCCAGTCATTGCATCTTCCGAACCAGAGATATCTACCAAGGCATCTTCGCTTTCAGAATCAACGGACGAAACCCTGCACCCAAAGAACGAAGATGAACATGATCTGGACGAAGATGAGAAGGTTGAAAATGTCGAAGCTTCTAATACGCAAACAAGTGAAGAAATTGCTACCGCTGAAGAGTTGACGCCGGTGATTGACTCCCTTCCAAGCAAGGACGAGGAGAAGATTGAGGATACAACGCCAGAGCCTTTACCAGAGACTGACACCAACATTTCTGCTCTGGAAACAGCAGTCTCTGTTACTAGCAGCCAGCCCACAGCGGACCATACTCCTGACACATTAGAGACAACTGAGGTTTCGGCCAACATCAGCAAAGTGGACGAGCCGCTATCCCCCATCATTGGCACATCCAAGATCCTTAAGTCGAAGTTCTCGACTCAGGACCTGAAGACGGAACCAAGTCCAGCCTCTAATTCCCCTAACCGAAGTACTCGCGAGAATAGCCCCATCATCGTAACAGAAAAGGATGAGGAGGAGGAAAATAATGAGGAGCTGCCCGAAACAAAGCAGCACAAGCGCAAGACCAATATCGAGCCTATCAAAACGGACTTTGCCGAAGACAAGGACCGTCTTTCTGACGATGAGGACTTGATGGAGGAGCTGCATAGCGCGACTCTTCATGAGGCGAAACCGATGACTGTTGCTAAGAGCCCTGTCACTCCAGTTTTCCCTAGCCCAACGAAGGGCGAACGATCTCCGACCATCGTTCGCACCGTCTCGAACCCTGTCCATGGCAAGCTTCTTGCCCCTGGCGATGTCACCACAAGCTCAGCACGATCTGTAAGCTCAGGAGCTGCTTACTTGCACAAAGTTGCCCAACAGCCTAATGGACCCAGCCTGACTAGGAAGTCTACTGTGGGATCAAGTATCTCGCAACGTATCAAGGCTCTTGAAAAGCTCTCAGCCAGCACTGGTGAGAGTACTCTCAGTCCTACACCTACTCCCTCAAGCCGAGAGAGACCATCTTCGGCATTCTTCTCTGTGCGAAGAAGTCGCGAGCCCACTCGATCTCCATCTATTGCGGATCGAGCTAGCTCTTTCAACCGCCAAAATCTGCGAACACCACCTTCACGATCTGGTTCTCGAGACGAGTCACCTGATAGAGCTAGAAAATCTCACAGGGAGCGCTCGAACTCGGTTGCCAGTCGCTTGTCTAAGTTTGAATCACATGCGCAAGAGAACGGCGGCTCGCCTGAGTCAATCTCGGTCACTGCTAGAATAGTACGAGATCCGAGCCAGAACGCAGCGAAATCACTCGAACCACCAAAGGATCCATCAGAGTTCAACCCAGTGGAACTTAAGGAGTCTCCTCTCTTGGTAGACCACCAGAAGGCCTCACCAGTATGGACCCCTGCAGCGCTTGAGCATTCTAAGGAGACCATTCTTGAGCGTCGTATGTCTAAGGAAGGCCGTCGATCAGAGTCGAAGAGTCGAGATAAGGAAGACAACTCTCGACGGTCTTCCCTAAGTGTCGTGAAGGATTTCATTAACGACCGCCGCAAGTCTCTTACTTCGCCATCGTCTGATGCAGGTGGTGCCAAGGGTTCACAGTCTCCCACCCGCCCTCCTTCAACTCACCAGGGCAAGCGGCTTTCAATCAGCAGCCGACGGTCATCCATCAGCCGCGACAGGGACAACGTACTGTCCCCTACAGCTACTACTGAGAGCTCAGCCTCTGGCGACGAAACTAAGTCAAACAGTGAGAAGAAGAAGTCAAGGGCTGGTCGATTCATGCGTCGTCTCTCATCCCTTTCCAGTTCACGTGGCAAGACTACGCCCCCTACAATCCTCTCGCCAACTGTGCACGAGGAGATGGCAGAGCCTGTTCGACCTGCGACTACTGCCGGCCCCCCCTCCATCGTGTCCTACATGGGCGATGTCAATGTGCAGTTTCCTGACAACCTTCTCTGGAAGCGACGTAACATGTGTTTGGACTCTCAGGGTTTCCTCATTTTGAGCGCTCTCCCGGCTCAGAGCAGCCGCACCGCTCAAGGTACGAAGCGCTACCACATGAGTGACTTCCGATCTCCCTACATCCCTGATGTCGAGGTCCAGGAGTTGCCCAACAGCGTTGTCCTAGACTTGGTTGACGGTAGTAGCGTGCAACTGGCGTGCATGGACCGTTCCGGACAGATGGGCATTCTTGACAGTAAGTGTCGCCGATTTGCGTGGGTTTATAACATATGCTAACAACTGAAACAGTCCTTCAAGAGGCCCACGCCAGACACGCTACCTCATTCAGTCTGTGATTTGATGCCCAGATCTTTGCCGCAGCGTCTGAGACGAGTCTACGGTACCATCAAACGCGAGCCACATGTTCGCACCCATTCGTCCATTTTCTCTGTTACATATAGATGGCAATCATCTTGCCGCCCGCCACAAACCGCCTTCCACGTCTTGCGATACGTTAACGGCCTTACGACACCCCACCCATCTACATCTTGGCTTCAGAGTGTATACTACCGGCTTGAGTGTCTGATAAACCGCCAGATGTTTCTTTCTACACTTTATGTCGAGGATTCTCACCTTCCTCGACGTTCCTACCAGACGTTGTATATTCCCTTTTAAACACGCTCATCTCTAGAGCCTTTCACATAATTTTCTATTTGTGTTCTCTTCACATGTTCAACTATGTACGCATGATACCACACACTTTCCCCTTTCATCGAGTAGCCCCAACGGCTTTCTTTCTCTCTTTTTTTTTGTACCCATTTCTATTTCACACATACGAGCCTTGTTTGTCTTCTTCTTCTTGACACCTGTTGCTCGCTATTTTTACCCGCATAGTCTGTCGGTTCTCCTCGTCACGCGAGGACATTCATCAATGCAAAAGGGAGGGGAAGGGGGAGGTTGGATAGGCGGTGGAGGTTATTCTGATTTTGTTAGGGATGGAGAGAAGGAGGTTAGTCGAAAATGGGCCAGACCAGTGTAGAAAGAAACATGAGCTATTCCAAGTCCCATCATTATCCGACCATGCAAAGCAGCGGCTTGCTTCATTCAGGACGTATCTCAGTCACAGGCGTAAATCATCACGATGAGAGTTGTCTAGTCTTTCGACATTAGTCTATTGGATCTTTTCAACTTTTTGTGCTATACTTTTCTGTTTCGTAAGACTATCAAAATGCAATAACCCCCAATCATTGCAGTCCTCAACTTCAATCACAAGCCCATCGCATGTACCTTTTGGTCTGTCGCTCAATATGCAAAATCCCTCCTTTAATTTTCGTCTTTTGTTTCCTGATTTCCGCCGTTCTGCATGAATTTCCCCCACTCTTCCTGTTGTGAAGTATTTGCTGTCACAAAGCCACAATAATCCTTGCATTCGGCTGATACTGTTGATTTCCAAATCTCTGCTACGCCGTCGAAGACTTCAATCTTCCATAGTCATACTCTCGACAAGACATATCAAAAAAGCGTAATAGATGTTGGTTAAGATAGAGAAGGGGCCTTTGGCCAGTCTCCTTGCAACCGACGATGCGAGAAGGCATAAGCATCGAGAACCTCCTATTGCATGACGGTGAGGTGAAGCTTCGCCCGATCTACGCGTGGCTTGTTGGTGGACCAGAAGACGGATCCAACCCTGGGAATTGAGAGGGATCCATGGCCATATACTCGAGAAGATCGAGACCACCAACATTGACACCCTCAGGTCCCATGGCAACGGAAGGATTCTCCACGTTTTGGAAGAAAGCTGGGCCAGGAGGCAGATACCACATCTCGTTGCCTTGGTGGTTCCAGTCTTCAAAGAGGCTGACATCCATATTGGCAACCGCATTGTCCACAACGGTAGGTGTAGATGGACCCATCGAGCCCTGCCCAGGATAGGGGAAGTTCTGGGTTGATAGATCGAATGGCGTCGCTGAAATATTGTTGGCCTCGTGAGTAGGGGCCTGAGCTGGTGCTGAATTAGGGTCGTCAGTATTGATATCAACACCCCTTTGTACAGGATGCTTACCGTTTCCGCTGAGCCCATCTCGGAGTCTCTGAGCATGACCACCGACCCAGTTGGCATTACCGTCGCCATTCGCAGCAACACTGTCACCATCCTGGGTCTGGCCATCTGGAACGGGACTTTGTCCCCTGCCAGAAGCCTGCTGCATAGTGGGAGCCTGGATGAATCGGTTGCGGAGGCGGCTCGTCAGAGACTCGAGAAGGTCTGCAAAACGGATTCCCAGATGGACGTCGTCCACGACGCAGTTTCGGAGCGCCTCAACAGTTGCGTCCATTAATTCGATGCTCATTCTGACGTCTGATCTCGGGGCACCGAGAGCAAAGGTCTTGAGCAGGAACATGGCACCACTAATGATGCGGAAATATGTTCGCACAGGAGCATGCTTGAGATAGTCGCCGGGTAGTAAACCCTCGACGACTGTGCGAAGAAGGTTTCGACTTCCCTCAACTACTTCACGAATATACTCCTGATCGTGGGCAGTGAAACCACCAAGTTGACCCAGAGGAAGCTTCCCATAATTGATCATAGTCTGGGGCGACAACTGCGGGTGACCATTCACAGCTGATGCTCCATGGTGTCCCGAGTTGGCTGTCGCCCCGGCTTGGTTGGTGCAGCGTTCGACAACGGCTTGAAGCGAAAGAGAGTTGATGTAGATGCGCACATATTGATACTCGATCGTCAGAATATGTCTGATAAACTCGGGCAGACGGAACAGCTCGAATTCTCTCCACCAATCGCGGAGAAGAGGCTCAAACTCCTTGAGGATGCTTATGTACTTCCCGTTCTGGATGATTTGTGTGGTATACTTCCGTGAACGGAAAATCTTTTCGTTACCCATCTCCATAGCATTGCTGATGCCGGCCCAGCAATGAATAATTTGATCATCCAGTTCTAGGTCGGGGACATAGTTGAAGTGGTTAGACAACGAAGAAGGGTTCGTCCCAGGAGTTGTTCCATCCACCGACGTGGGCCGGAATCGAGCCAGAGCAGGATCGCTTCTCCTGAGATGAGCTGGAGCCATGTTGGTCCAGCCGAGACGACCTGCCAGTTGTGTAGTATAGATAAGCAATAGACGTTTAATTCGGAAAGCTCTCTGCCTGTATGATTCTTCTTGATACTCTGGGCGAGTAATAGCATCGTCTCTCAGTAGCTCATCGATATCATCAAAGACACCCAGCTCATAGGCCAGTCCATTTGCAGTGCTGAGCAACATCCAACACATCCGGTCACTTCTCCATGCCGGCTCGAGCCAGCTCTCAATCCTCTTGCCGCCGAAACCAGTACCCAAAGTCTTACTTGGGTCCTCATCGGCAGCTGTGATAGCTTGGAAGCTGGCTTCCATAGGAAGAACTAGTTCGTCGGTAGCCTCGGTGGGCGGGAAGTGCAGAGCGCGGGGATGCCACTCGGTCAGGATCATCAGCGACTCAATTGTTCCGAGGGTTCGCAAACTGCCCTTGCGTAGTCCACGCCAAGGTGCCGTACTGCTCGTTTGAGACTCGTCAAAAATGGCACTGGTGCTTGGTGGCACGCAAAAGCCACCACCAAAGGCTTCTTGTCCCCATAAGCATCGCTCGATCATTCCCCGCAGATACATCCATAGTTGCTCGTGAATTGCGTGGGATCGGCAATGACCACCGGTACCGGGCATTTGGCGGTATCGCGAGGCGATCGTCAGAAGCGTAACGGTCAGAATAGGCTCTTCGTAAAGTAAAGTGACATGAGATGCAGGGTTGCTGAAGGTGGGCGGCGATATAGGTGTCAGGGGAGACAAATATTTGTAGTAACTGTTAGAAGAATTAGCAAACTGATTCTGTCACAGGGATTAAAGGTGGTCTTACTAGTCAATGTATTCGATAGCCTCGAGGGCTGTGAACCAACCAGCACGAACGAACCGGAAGCGTTGCCAGGCCTTGATCGCTTCAGCATACCCTGGCTGCGAGCTAAGCTCAGGGCGTGAAAGCTCAGGGTCAATGGGCTGTTCCGTCTTTGGTGGTTTGGAAGTTGATCTGGGGACATAGCCATAAGGACCAGTATCCTCAGGTGGGGGGCGAGGGGGCGCAGGATGGGCAGATGAAGTGCTTTCTCGGCGTTCACGGTCGACGGCGGGACTGTTAGGAGTTAGCATTGAGCCTGGATTTGATTGAGGATCGAGTAAGCGCAGATCATACCTATCCGTTGCAGCTTTATACAACAGGTCCAGTGCATCCTGGGGACCAAATACGCCTCGCCGCATAACCGTCTGAGCTTCGATGTTCTCAAGAGTCTGGTTGGCATCACCTTCCCCTCCCCACTCATCCCTCCCGCGGCCAGCCCTGTTGCCATCAGGACGACGGAGTGGCTGGGACTGTCCTCGGGAACCTCCCGGAGTCAAGGGAACATTGCTGTAGGACCTGCGTTCGATGAATGGCGGAGGGCTCGCATTTCTATTAGTTCGTTTGCGACCATTTCTCGTGATGTAATCATCCTGATCACTTCCATCGTCATCCGTCTTGCGCTTGCGACGAGTGGCACTGAAATAGCAATCTTTGCTCTCGCGACGACAACGCACACATGGAGGATCGTGGGGGTTGTCAACACTGCCAAGATCGCATCGCACTTTGCGCCGCCGACAAGGGATACAGGCTTGATATACGCGCTTGTGTTGAGGTGCTTGGTTTGCGTTTCCGCCAGGCGTCTGCTGTGCTGAACCTTGTGCGTTATTGATCGATGCGGCGGGACTCGAGTCTGAGGCCCCGGAAGCCGGTTGATACGGGGCCATTATCAATGGCTGAGAGGAATTTGGATGAGGTTTCGTTGATGTTCCTTGGCGATCGGGATGCCGAGCTGGAAATGGAGGTGCTGGGGCTCGATAAGACGCCCAGCGCAGGCGTCGACGACGACGTCGCCGTGCTTGAAGCAGGCAGGTTAGCTCAAAAGCGGGCGAGGCTCTTATTCAATGGCGATAAATAAAACGACAAGGCTGATAGAATATGATGCCGCGTTTCGGTTTGCGGCGGTTCGGCGAGGGAAGACAAGAAAGCGTGGGCCGAAGAGAAGCGGACTGGGGGGATGGACGACCTTTTTGGAGTTCTTCTGGGCCGCTGGGTTCGGTGAGTAGCTTGTATATATTAGTCTAAGAACATGACCCAGGACGCCGGACACAAGGGTTTTGATTCGAGTGCCCTGTGCGTGATTGTCCAGGCAGGTACGTACCCTTGTAGATAAAGACTCGGCAGTGGAACTCAATGCGGGGGATGATCACTCGAAGCCAGAGACAAAGCAATCTCGGCCGGGAGAGGCCAGTGCAGAGCCAGTTCAATGGAGTCTCCAGCCTCAATTGGTCAGGGCAAAACGTGCTCAGCTAACAGAGACCTGGGGTAAAAGCTTTTCTTATTCCCTGTTGAGGGGAAGGGAGACGCCGAGTACTCCGTACTGTACCTGAATAGTACCTACTGTCCCTAGCGAATAAGACAGGCTGTGATGGCTGTTCTGGGGGTGAAACAAAGATGTCGGTAAAGATGGAACAGATGTGATAGGCTCAAAGGCTATCAGGGACGGTCATGAGCGTTGTCGTTATTTTCTCTGTCATCTGTGTCCAACGACTAGCATTAACACGTTGATGTTAGAAATCAACATGAACATTGGAGGGTCAAAAGACTTAGGACTCTAGGTCGGGATGTAAAAATAAACTGATCAGAGAGCCTACTGAACACTGAACTTACTAAGATATCGTAGTAAATCTGCCACAGTAATTTTATCACTTGGGGTCAAAGTCTTACGTTTTCTGCCATCCTCTAGGAGGCGTAGCACACACCAATTGTCAGGTGACGGATTGTCAATGTAATACCTTACGTATCGGAAATCAAGAGTAACTTTCTTCGACTTAGGAGATGACACAGTACACAGCAGAGCCATTCCAATCGAGATCAGTCCCGTTTCGTTTGCGTTAGTCCATATGCCAAGGAGGTTTACAGGAATGGCATTCAGTCTTCCGCCTCCCATCTTCACCGTATATAACAATCACCTGCCTATTCTACTACAAGTTCCCAGCCCATTGAATATAGTAGCATCGCCTACAACATCGTCAGAATTTTCAATGGCACCGTAGGAAAAAGTCTAGAAAAAAAGAACAAAGACCCCAGCTGGTCAAAAGTTCGCGTTATCCCGAGACAGGCAAGTCGATAACCAAGACCAAGCCTTATTGGCTCACCCGGGATTTGATGTCGTTTTCCTGCAAAACCGCTGCAGGCGATCGAGAAACCAGGGGCCAGGATCCAATCTTGTGCAGCCATCAGAGGAGCAAAAGAGCAACTCCCTGGACCTAGCAACTAACTTCCATCATGATCTTCCTCTAGGTAAACTTTGTATGTCTAGGCCTGTTTGGCATTGACAGCTGAGACAACTATGATCTCTTTCCAGCCCTCTTTCTTCTCCTCTTTTCGGAGCTTCAATATCTTCATGGCTTTCGAAGACCCCATTTCTCTGAAAGCTATTATATCCATAATCTGGAGCTTCAATATGCATCAGCACTTATCTAAAGCCCCCCTTCTGCCCCTCCTATATCTCCCACACAACCAATCATGAGCCTGAGATACACGTCACGTTGACAACGCCTCCATCTTGACATGTTTTACATAACGCGTCGGTCTATCAAAACCATCTCTCGCTCGTCTCGTAAGAATTATCTAGAACAAGAAGGACATAATCAATCCCTGCAACGACAGCACCAACAATGGACGTGCAGCCTGCCTCTTATTGTGGATTGTTTTACGTCTTGGCTTTTTTTCATGACGGTCGAAATCCTCCTAAACCCCGCAGAGACGAATGCTACCCCTGCTTTCTTTCCATTCGTCAATGGCAGCTATCAGCAACCGTCATGTCTCACCCACACGCTTCTCACTTACATATGTATGTGTAGTGACTTGGTCTGTAGCAACACAATCTTGCATATAAATACCCGCCTCTGTTTGATTTCCGGGCCGGGGCCGGAGCCGGGGCCGGGAAACTACATGATCCCCTAACTCCGGACGGGAGCTCAAGAATGTGGCTTACAAAACGCCCAACTTGCAGTAGCTGTTCTGATATCTCACCAAACGACGCCCTATTGCTTGCCATCGTGTAAACCACCAAAGGACCCCTGCCACGATGCGTACGTAACAACAACGCACTCAAGCGGAGAATAACTCCTCGCTTGCTTATCTTTGTCCTCCACTGTGTCCATCTTTCCGTCACTGCCGGGAAACCCGTGCAAACAGATCCCCGCTCACTTCCTGAACCAAGGTGTCACTGCTACTCAGGTCCCACAAGTGCCGATGCGGCTCACCAAGTCATCAACTAGAGTTGCGTCTCAGCCGGACCGGTAGTTGGGAGGTGTGAGGGGTATTGCTTTGTAGATGATCTGAAGGGGAGCGACGATGATGTGTTCCAATAGAAGTGTCACGTTGATGCGCAGCTGGTTGTTGAATATTAGCACGAAGGACCTAGAGATCCAGAGCCATACCTTGAATACTCCCCACCCAGGACCTTGGCTCTTCATTGTTTGAACCCAGCGTTTAAGGAACGGCAGATTTTATAGTACCCTGTTACCCAAGCAATCGTCAATTTACAACGAGATCCGCCTGGAACGCATCAGAGGCCGTCGCCTCATGCTCCAACCTACTTGTGTTGTTTGGCATCCTCAAGTTCGTGATCAGGTTTCAACATCCATAAAGCGATTTGCATCGAGACGCTCTACATTCTCGGGTATCCAGGCCGGGCAACATCCGCAATGACACGGCCCTCCGTTACATCCTCCGCCCACGAGAAACGGCAAGATTCAATGACCGACCCGATTGAGATGATCGATCCGGTCCGCTGAGCTGACCGGTCGAAGCCGAGCCAAGCCTCGATTTTATTGGCCAGTTCTCCTTCGACGTCCATCACCCGGGCCCGAAATCCGACGTCCATCCATCAACGGGGTTGTTACAGCATCCTATCATATCATTCTATCTGGGGGACGATCAAGACAACAGGATAGCATATAATACAGAACTTTCAATGAGGTGATACTGTAGGCGATTACTCCGTTGGAACACATAGTTAAAGAAAAAAAAGGTCAGATACATCTTTTTGGTTCCCTTTCCCTTTCTGGTCCGTCCCCTCCGTGCTCATTAACTCGTCATTTTCCTAAATCCAGATGCTTCAGCAACTCCCAAGCACAAACTATAGACCTATTTGTCGACGGAATAACATTAGAAGCATTAACAATCGGATACGACTACTTGGACATCTAGCCGACAAGGCCCTTCTTGGACTATTGCCAAATCGACGTGGTCAGTAATCACGAAACGCTCAGCAACGACCGACAGGAAAACTTACAAGGTGATCCCAAAGCTTCGACGTCAAGCCATCCGGCATAGTGTAGAGATCAATCGAGAACTCTCCGGCTTTAACCAAGTCATCCACTATTAGCCCACCATACACATCAATTTCATGGAAAAGACAAGGGTGGATATGCAACCAAAACGTAAAGGAAGGGGCAAGGGTACGAATGGTGATACAAACTTGACGGGAGAACTCACCTTCGACATCACTTCTAATGTACGTGTCTGGTCCCTTGTTTTCGTTGATAATCTGAATCACCCGCAGCAGATCCTCCTCCTCGAGCTTCTCCAGGGACTCTGCAATCTTCTCGTAGTCATACTTCTGGGAGCTCTTCTTGGTCGCAATTCCCTTCTTCTTGGGCCTGTGGTCATCATCGGTGGGAAGAGGACCAGTTTCACGCAAGCGCTCCTGTAAGTTCTGTGAAGGGTTTTTGAAGACCACAGTATGCGTCTGCTCATATCGGTCCTGTTGGAAGTTGAGATCATGAATGATGGGCGCTAGCTTGGTCTTCTCCGTGGTGTAACAGTCGATGCTAATCTCGAACTCGCCCCAGCCCTCGTTCTTACACGTGAAGGGTGCTTTCTGGAAGCCTGGTAGGTAGCGCAAAGTTGTTAATCATCATGCTTTGCCTCGCAATTTCAGGAATTTGTTTTAAACATACTCTGAACGGGATTATCAAAGGTAGGGTGTAGGTTATAGACGACCTTGGTGAAGACGTCTGCGGGGCGCTCGTTGCCATCTTCATCTAGCAAGAAGACCTTCAAGCTCCATTCTCGCATGGGGAACGCCTCTACGGGTGATGGCTTGTCGCTAGTAAAACACAATTGTCAGTACCTGAAAGCAGGTTGCTCGAATCGCTTCTGGAAGCAGCTCTTGATCGAAAGGGCACGCGATTCAAGAAAAGCAGCCGAGACGTCGGAAAAGATTGGCGCAAACCTACATGACATGTTGCTCGGTGACAACTTTGATTTTTCGCTCCAAGGAGTTAGCCTTGGTTCTAAGTGTCACTCTGACAGGTGCTGCTCGTGAACGGCGCGGAGCCATGATGATGAGTTGTTGGATTGTAGTGCCCAGGTGTTTGGAGATGTGGAAAGCTAGGCAATAAAAGTCACACAGTAACACAAAACTTCAAATAGATGAAGTGGATTTAAGACGCGCTGGCGCACAGTGTAGGCATGAAATGAGAATAGAATAGAGAAGAGATAGAAAGGCGTGGTAAAGTGCGTGACAGAAACTGATGGATAACGAGAATGAGGCTGCAACAACGCGCAGCAAACGGGCTCAAAGAAGTGCAAGAGCACAAAAGCAAACATCAAGACAAGACCAATCAGTGCCTCAACAGGCACTACAGCTGCCAAATAGAAAGCATCATGGGCATACATGGCCGGTGTTCTGTCTTTGGCTGTCCGACCTCAACGCGCGACGCTTGTCACCGTTTGTCACTGACACGGACACTGGCTAGCACTGGCAGATGCAGATGCAGACAGATACGAACAGACCGCGACCAATCTCTGCAGAGCCTCACCGCGCGACACACTTGACCGTGAAGCGAAACAAAGTCAAGCATGACAAATCAAGCACCCAAAGACAAGAAAGAAAGCCAAGGTAGAGGCTGCGGCTACAGCAAGAGGCGAAAACGGCGAAGCAACAACATGAACGAATACAGCAGCCGAAGGGGGCAAAATGATCCGAATACACGTCGAAGGAGCAGGGCAATGCGACTCGGGGAGAGGATTGGATTGGATCGGATTTTCAACTCACCTCGACCAACATCTTTTCTCCGTGTCAATAAACAGCAATTGGAAGTAGCCAAACGTGGAGGGCAAATTTGGAAGATAAAGACGGGAACAGCCAAGAAGATGGACGTGGATACACAGGGACACACAAGTGATGAGGAAAGGATGTGATGCGTCGGGTCGGGTTACAAAGACGAGCAAGGGGACAAATTCATAAGGTAAGGCAAGGCAAGGCAAGGCAAGGCAAGGAAAAGCAAGGCAAGGAAAGGTACAGTGAAAATGAATTGAATGGATGGGACTGGAAACGAAACGGCGGCGGAAAACGGAGACACGCCAGCCTGTACCAGCCAAAGACAGCCCAGGAGACAGTTGGTTGCTGGTTGCTGGTTGGACGGGGCAGCAGGGCAGAGAAATGGCTGTACGGATATGGGCCCCGGGCAGGCGCAGTCAAGTCTACTGGTACCTCAATCTAACAAAGAGCTGAGGCAAGTGGTGAAACTGACGATTAAGGCAGACGACACGAATTTGCTGATATGGGCTCTGTACCTAGGGAATACAAGTTAAGGAAAGAAAGAGGAAAAAGAAGTTCGAGAGGAGAGGCCCTAGAAGTAACAAGCTGATCTATTATTATACCTAGACAGACAGACTCGACGCGAACGACCAAGACGTGAATTGTTTTTGTCTCCTGTCTTGCGCTTATAGGGGGAGGGTTCCAGGTTCCAGGGCACAGGACACAGGACACACTGAATCGCTTGCTCCACAAAGTTACCGCTCTTGACTACCTCTCACTGGCCTGGCCTTGGGCTCCATGCTTTTTTTCTTGGCTCGTCATGTCCTGTTCCGTCCTTTGGGTTTCCCAATGACGTGAAGATACCAATGGGAACAGATATATTAGAAGAGGAGATCTATTCTGGACTGTCAACTCTGCTTGTAGACTGTGTAATCTGTCAGTAGGAGCATCTCGACAGCGACATGTAAGTTCTTCCATAACATCCAACGAACAAAGGACAACCCGGTTGGCCTGCAGATTCATGGCGCACACGTTATCACGGGCAGCTGTACCATGATCCAACATACGCTCAAACAGTGCTGTTCTTCATATTCTACTCGAGTCCTCAACACTCGGGAGACGAGCGCAAACATGACGGTGAGACTCACCAGCCACAGCTCCAACTTCGACACCATCAGCCACATCGACCGCCCACAACTCATCAAATTCGAGTCACTAACAATCAGTTTATATAGTAATAAACAAGGTATCTATGGATTTTTTTTTCTTTTACTTCTTTCAACAGGGTGCTATGTGATATGATGTTCCTATGATGCTAACTATCCATCCACCAATCCGCCCTGGGGCTGAACCGAGGCCGTTCACCTCAAAAATGAAAAAAGTCCTTTCCGTCCTAGGAATCTCTATCTATCCATATCAAAAACAGACTCAGGATTTGGTGTTGTGGCGTGGGTGAAGCGCGCGCGTGTATGTGACGGGTCAAGCGTCCTCAGTAGTATGGGGAGCTTGCTTGCTGTTGTGGCATGCTGTATGGGAGTGTTGGAGTGGACTTGCTTCTGGAAACCGCGGAGCTACGAACGAGTGGGAGCCCCTGGCGACATACAGATCCATCTCCGAAGGGGTAGGGGAAAGGGGAGGGGTCGTGGGAGATAGGCTGCTTAGGAAGCGGGAGCCTCGGCCTCCTGAGCCTTGTTGAAGATCTCCTCATTCTCCTTCTGGGCCTTCATGAAGGAGTCCTTGAAGTTGTTGGCGTCTATAAATAAGTTAGCGATTGCCTTTGGTCGGAGTTTATTGACCGGTGGAACATACTCTCAGCGTTGGCAAATCGGATGGCCAGAGTAACAGCCTCGGGCTCACCCTCGCTGACATCGGCAGCAGCGTTCCACACCCAGCTTCGGTCGGAGCCAACGTTGGGGGAGAGCTTCATCTCGGGGACGATGTAGTGGTTGGCGCAGACCTTGAGGGTCTTGTCGCGACGCATAACCAGTCGGGTCTTGCCGTTCTCCTTGTGCTTGAGCAGACGAACGTCGCCCGTACCACGCTCCTTCCACTCGCTGCTCTCCTTGACGAACTTGAAAAGCTTAGCGCGCATCTTGAAGGTCTGCTCCTCGGCCTCCTCGTTGGTCTTGGTGTCAACCTTCTCGGTCAGCTTGATGACGGGCTCGAAGTGAACATCCTCGGACTCGGGAGCCTCCTCCTATTTAAGTATTCCTGTTAGCCTCACACGTTTCGCGGGGATACGGTTCCAGCATGCCACTGCTGAGACATATAAACGTACTTCGTCACCCTTAGCAGCCTCAGCAGCCTCTCGCTGGGCCTTGGCACTGCCAGAGTTGTCACCACGCTCCTCCTCCTCCTTCTTCTCCTTCTTAGCGCCACCGCCGAACATAGAGAAGACGGACGAGGATGTGACAGGCTTCTCAGCCTCAGCGGGCTTGGTCTCCTCAGGCTTGGTCTCCTCGGGCTTGGTCTCCTCGACCTTGGGCTCGGTGGGCTCGGAAGCAGACATCTTGATAGTTTGCGTGTTCGGTTGAGAATGTAAACTCAAAGTTCTGTTGCCCCTCAGACGTCAGCAACTTTTTTTGCATATCCAGGATCCCAGTCCCGCAGGCATGCTTTTACCCCTCCTCAAGTAGGGAGGGGCTCAGGACCTTTATTGCCCCAAGCGTCTCATGGGGAGGGAGAAAGGAACAAAAGCCAGACAGAGGAAAGCGTGCGATCAGACTTACCAGATAAGCGAAATGTAATTAGAAAGATGCTTCCGGGAAAGCAAGGGGCGGTGTTGAAAGTTTATGCTGTGGTGTTGATGGATGTATGGAAAGTAGATGGTGGAAGTGGGTTGCGGTCAAGGTCTGGTGATTTGTTTTCACTTGGGCTTAGGTTGTCTGTCCGTCAGGCTGCCGTCCCGCCGCCTACTGTAAAAAAAAACTGAACTGCCCCTCCTTTTCCCCTGGGCTGTTGTGCCCTCCACTGTTGCTCCGTGCTGATGCTGCAAGAACTTCTGCGGCAAAAGTCAACAATGCTACCTTGTGATTGGGGACAGCTTGGAGCTCTGAATAAGTACCTCTAAGGCCATTATTAGCTGCAGAGATACTTGCTAGGCCTTCAAACAAGTGATCGGGCAGGGGGATTGCAAGATTGCCTGTGGAGTAACTCATCGGGTGGGGCTTAAAGCGCAGGATTTTGGATGTTCGTTATGAACCACAGCCATACTCTAACAATATGTCGTGAATGTTAGAGGTTCAGGATATGAGCGCATATTGGGTATAGAACATTCTGCGCTCATCACTCATTCAGAATCTCACCGTCTAATTCGAATATATATCAAAACGCTTCACCTTTGCCGTAAATATCTAGTTCTGAAGCCATACAACAATTCCACGATATTTTTATTTGTTTAGTTCCGTTGCTAGGAGACTGACTCCAATGCTCATTTCCACTGATAAGTGATACGATTCATGAGTTGAGATGAAGTAAATTAATTTATTTACCTTACTATAGTTGGTCTCCTTTTTGTTCTGATCTTACAGGCAACTCACCACACCAGCAACGAATCACTTTCCGCCCAAATATAAGACACTCAAAGCTGCTGAAAGGGGTTCGTCGATACCGTTGACTATCATAGAAATAGAAGTGAGGAAAGAGCAACCATAATAGAAAAAAGACGTCTACAGTTGGTATGAGACCCATGAACTCCAAATCCACCACCGGCCCAAATAAACCTATACCTCAGCATTGCCAACCCAAGTCCATCCTTGGCATATAAGTCCTCGTCCAACGATAATGATGAGGGGGAATAACATGGAAAGAAAAACCTTGCGCCATAACACACAAACAAGTGTCCTTTTTCTTCCGCTATACCGTCTGTCCTTCTCCGGTGTCTCGGCGGTTCTTTGAGGACCAAGCACTGAAGAATTGCTCGAAAGCAGACGTCTTACTGGTCTTGTTGGTTGTCTTTCGAAGCTCCCTGTCGTTTGAAAGTGTCTTGGCCATGAACTGCTTGGCCGCACATTGGTAGCGAGTATACTCTTTCTCTCCTGCAGTGTACTTGAGCCACCAGAGCCTAGCTCTGATCTGAGCATTCAGCAACTCCAACTTTGCTTGTTGTTGCATCCCTTGCGCGTCCGGTATGTACTGCTTGACGTCGCCCGCAACAGCCTCCAGTTGCCTCGAGATGCCCTCTGTCGCCATCTTGGCACGGTCTCTGATATCGGTCTTGATCCAGCTCAAAGATCGGTGGGCCTTTTGGAATCTGTGTCCCAAGTTCTTGAAGACGCTGTCAGATGTATTCATGAAGTTGTCAGAGGCTGTTCCCAAGGAGCGTTTGGCTTCCTCAAGGCACCGCTCTGCCTCTTGAGCAGCAGCGGGGACAAGTTCTGGGAAGTATTGAGCAAAAGCCCAGGTCGAGTCCAAAGCCTCTGAGATAATTCCCTTCTGGAATGTGATACGAAGGACCTTGTGAACCTTGGGTCGACAAGTAGTGAAAATGTCAACCTTGATTGTTCCATGGGCTTCCTCCTTGGGGATCTTGAGAAGAATGCCTTCGTCGACAGATGAGGTACCGAATCCAACAGATTGATCACCTCGCTTGGCGTCGAACTTGAGACAGTCACGATCAAGCCATAGTTTCTTAGCACTTCGAGGCATGTGGATTAAAAAGCCACCTCGCTGTTTAGTAACAGTCACCTCGGGCTGCTTGCCACCCCAGAGCCACTCATCGGGTCGGAGATTCTCAAGAGGTACAAGACCTGTAGGCCCCGCTGATGTTGAAAGAATCTGCAAAGTTGGCAATGAAGTATAACTTGAAGTCAACAGAGTGGGGTGAGTTGTGACAGCGGAGGTGGCTGCGGGTATGTGGGGTACTACTTCTTTCGATAGTGGAGTGTAGCAGGTGCGGATCAACGACATCAAGACAAGGGCGAGGACCACAGGGAAGATAGATTTGGCGAATTTGATCATTGCCTCCCGGGGACGAATCGGATGGGGCTGAACTTCCTTCAACCATTTGTTGAATCGCGCTCGCTGGCTCTCTGCCTGCTCTTGGATATCATCAGGAGACGGCTTCTGGCTGTCTTCAGTCATGCTAGCGTCAGGGCTAGGGATTGATGGGGTTTTGAGGCTTTGTTGAGTATACTCAAGAGAGCTTCGAGATCGAGCTTCATCCTCTGACTCAGATTCAGGCTCAGCCTTGGCAGCAGAATGAGGCTCGGGCTCTTCTTCTGCCTCGATTTCAGCCTCGACCTCAGGGAGAGGGCCGTTTTTGACGACTGAGGCCCAGCTTTGCTCTGCTTGTGGAGTCTCGTTTATGTCCATAGGTTCAGACACAGACATAGCCTGTGGCTCTTGTACAGATTGTAAAACAGGAGGTTCGTTCTCATCGGCAAGAGATTCGTCGTCGTATGTCTGCTCAGTGCCGGCGAGGCTATGGACGTCTTCGGGGTAGTGTACGTCGAGGGAGCCGACAGACTCGCTGATAGACTCGGTGTAGTTTCCATCCTGAGACTCGGTATCGGTGCCCGAGATTAGTTCATAAGTGGACTCGGACAAGCCGGTGTCCTCAGTGGTGGTAGTGATACGCATGATGTCTGGATTACTGGATGAAATCCAGTTGGCGAGATGCCGATTGCCTTGGGGGCGAGGAAATCGTAGAGTAGGTTCAGAAGTCGACAAAGAACTTCGGTTCGATGATATTGTGCTCGGACCAGGTGTTGCCGATGTTGTTGGGCGGGGGAAGGGACTCGAGGTTCGACGCTGGGGAGCTGGTGTAAGCGAAAAGGTCGAGGATGATGCCGATGGGGACTGGCGAGTCGATCGGTGTTCAGTATCACGGTGGACGGCAGAAGGAGTGGATGGAGTATCAGGATCCTGCTGTTCCATAACGATGCGAAGATACAGTAAAACCAGGGTCTATCCCATCAGAAGCTTCATAGCAAGAAGCAACCTGTGAAGGATAATGCGATGAGGCGTCAGGTGAAGTCGGATTGCGAGGGGCAAGTGAGAGTGAAGTGGGAGGATAAGGTGAGGGGTGAGCGGAAGGCCGGATAATGGGGAAGGGGGGGTCTGCGTAGGACTGCGATGGCGGGGGGAAGCCTGGAGGAATATTGTGGAAGAATAGATGTGAATGGATTCTTATGTCGTGTTTGTGGAAAGGCTGAGTTTAGGAGAGAAAAGAAAAAAACTAACAGGCGAAGTTGGAGTCACAAAATGTGGCCTCAACGCAGTCTGGAAGTATCGTTGTTCCAGGTTGCTCCGGGTCCGTGAGGTCCAATGTTGGCGAAGGCGTATAGACTGAGCTTGGCCTGCTTCGCTGCCTGGGGCTGTCTGTCTATGGCCAAAGAGCAAGGCAGCCAAAAAGAGGTGGAGATTTGGCTATGTTGTGCACTTTACGTGGCAGAGGTTGGTCAAATATAAAGCCAGCGTGTTGCTGAGGTCAAAAACTCAAATCCAAAGGTTCCTGTTGTGTTGATGAAATGTGTCGCTGGGCTGCTGACTATGATGATGGCGCACAGTCTGGGGTTCGGGTTGTGAGGATGAGCTCGGGCTTGGAAGCTGATAAGATCACACTGTATGCCCTTTGCTGTTGTCAGAAGAAGGGGCTCTTTTCGTAGATGGGCAGCTCAAAGAGTCAAGAGCAGGTAGTGTTGATGGACAGGAGAAATTAGAGAAGAAGATGGATGGATAAGACAGAGGAAATAGATATTCACTCCCTCACTCAAGCTGCAGGTAGTCCAGCTGTGGATCGCTTTGAACTTGAGCTTACATGACAGATGCTTCGAATTATAGCGTTGTCCTGAACCTAAATACGTACGCGGTTTCTTGTGACTTTCTGTAAGCTTGAGCTCCAGACTTATCACTTTGTCTACAGAAGCGATGAAGCAACTTGAATCATCTATTCACCAACTCTCAGGGTTGTTGTGATGTGTTTGATGTCTTTCCCGTCCTCGTTGTCGTCACTTAAACTGGGGTCCCTGCTAGCACCAAAGAGGATCCATGCATTTCACGCCCATTTAGATAGGGAGACAGCACCAGGGGGGGTTTGCCCAAATCAACCTGGGAAGTTTCAAGCTTTTGTTAACTTTCAAGTCTGCAAAAGTGAAAATATTTCGTCGAGCCACATATCTTGTAACACTTGTTTATTAAACTTTCTTCGTCCTGTTTGTTTCTCACTCCCTGGTGACACGCCTCTGATATTCAGTTTCCTATATCCCTAAGGCAACTTACCTATGGGCTTATCGCTTTAGCATGCCACTATCGAACCCTGCAACCCCCACCATGAACCGTCGTGACCTCTTAGCGCAACTGCGGGGTATGATACTTCTGTTTCGGGCTGAAATAGCCCACTCATTAGACCCCGTGAGCAAACCTCCCGTCTCATCTGTTGTGCTGTCAGGTCAGTTTCGAGATAGACTTAACCGCCGAACCCGATTTCTTTTCTTCTACATCGGTGCTACTATTATTTAAGCGCGAGATAAGACTCGTAGAAGAGTCATTTCACGAGCTTGTTAATTACACCATTCTCACCGCTATGGTTCAAGTTGTTCAACTACTTATACGATGCCCAAAACCAACAATAGATGCAGCCCCATGTCTGAATATTATTCTCATACGTATACGATATTTGTAGCATGACGTAAGATGCAATTTGTTGGACCAATCGTCCGATTGTAACCCTTTCTGTGGGAAGAATGGCACCCTTGGTTGGATAATCTGCTCACGCAGGCGTCACAACACCAGATCGCATATATATCAGCTTCATCCAAGGGCACCATCTCCATGAGGATAAGCTGATGAAGAATAGGGATCAGAGCCCATCCTTTGTGTAAGCTAACGTCTTGATTTGGGATATTGATAAGGGGTCTATCCCCATCCCATGATTGTTCCTGGCTTACCATGCTTCCATATATCGTCCAATCCTCAGCACACCAGATTGAAAGAGTGGCCTCATCGACAGCAGCATTTCGAAATTCAAAAGATGTAGTATAAATGATATATTTTATGGGAATTCAATCGCTTTCTCCCACAAGGATTAATCTATCCCAAGTACCCCAATGTCTACATGTCCACATAAAGGTAGGAGGGTATCTCTATCTGCATTGCAAAAGTCAAAATTCTATCCAGAAGCTCCAATATCATTGCATTATGCTCGTGCACTCTTCTCTCAGCTAAGTGAGCTAGGTCCAGTATTCTAGCTCTTCCTCCTGCTGCATTCATATTCCAACGAAGAAACATAATGCCAGTAAAACATAAGAAATTTTAAGCGTGTCTTCCTCTCTGAGGTAGACTTGACGCCATGGTTGGGTATCGTAATCAAAGACATCAGCTTGGAGTTATGTCCATGGGAATAATATAATGATTGTGTGTCGTAGACGTGGCCGCATTAAGGTGGTAAAGGTATAATAAAGATGATATGACCCAGCACATTATAGAATAGTGTGTTTTTGTAGTAGTTGCTTTAACGATGAGGTGCCAAAGGTCTCATCGTCAGGGATCATCTCGATCAGGCCTGTCAAGTTGGCGAACAGGTCACCTTGGTTTCGATATCCGAGCATAGCGGGCACAGCAGCGTTATCAAATTCGATCTCTTCATAGTGGACCTTGACGAAGTGAACCTCGGGGTTGGTCTTGACAATAGGCATGAGTGCTGACTCGATAGTAGCGGAGACCTCACACTAGACGAGTTAGCATGATGTTGGTTAAAGGAACGGTGGATCAAAGCATACCTCATGATCATACACAAACACGACAACAGTGGTTTCCCTTCCAACCTTCTCAATGGCGTCGAGGTATCCGAGGGCATCGACCTCATCTAGTCGGCCATAGATGCGTACACTGGGACTTGTTCGTCGATTTCTGACAGATCGGCTGGCCTCGCTCTCAAGCTCACGTCGTCGGCTCTCGCGCCACTCAGCAAGGAAAGCTTCCTCGTCGGCATCACTTGCGCTCTTCGCATCGTCATCGCTGCTCTCGGTATCGCTCTTCACAGGAGTAGGAGCTTCAATGCCGAAGATGCTGTTGCGGGCAGTGCGGACTCGGTGTCGCCACTTGTTCTTGCGGGCAGCCTCGTAGTTTCGCGCATCGGCAATGACTCCCTTGACGCCAGTAGCGCGGCCGCTGTCGAAAGAGACAGGAGGGAGCTTGATCTCAGAGGCGCCAGCGCCGGTGAGGCGATCGACAGTAGGCATGCGCATTGCGTTATCGATTTGGGCGTTACGGAAAACGTCTTCTTCGGAAAGATCTTGGTGGTTCTTGAGATCGGGGTCGTCACGGTCCTCAGGGTGGAGGGTTTCGCGATATGTGTTCTTGGCGACCAGGTCGTTAAACTCTTCTTGAGCGGCAGTTGACATGACGGGCAGATTTGGAGGGGAGGAGGAGGTTTAATATGTATGTGTCTCGCAACAAGTGTAAAGGTGAAGATGGTCAATGCCAGAGCAGCGTCCAGGGCCGAACTTGGAAACACAAGTGTTGTATCGTTCTGGAAGATGTGGAGAAGGGGGGTTAAGGTAGAGGAGAACAGGGCACACAAAGGCGAAATCCGAGTTAGAGAAGACCACGCAAACAGGAGTTTATCGATACAGACAAGGATATGGCCAGGAACAGGGCGGTGAGATGAGCGAAAAGCTTGGATCCAAGGGTCAAAAGGTGACGAGGCAATCCAAGTCTAAGGGGATGGGATCCTCTTTTTCCGAGCTTGGTTTGTTTCAGAATTCGAGTCTTTGGTGAAGGAATGTTTAAGGAGGCAAACGGCAGGCATGCAATCGACAGGAAACAATAGAGGAACGCGGTCGAGCCACCTGGTGATCTGTCCTGGAAACGGTCAGAGGGCGCAAGACTCGGGCGGAGCAGGGATTGAGCGCTCGTTGCAGGGCGCCGAAATAGAAACGCCTTCACTCAATTCGAATGGATATGGAAATGAGTATGACATTTCGGGCAGTTGGTGGATCGCGCACCAATCAGATTGTGGAATAGTAAGCTGAGTATGGTGATGCTAATACCAACCATAACCTTAAGACATGCCTCAAAGCAGCCCTTATAATTATATTAATGCAGATCTTTTGATAACCCCCTCCTCGATCAAGATAGACTCGGTAGAGCACATTCCCCAATAGGTTCTCTGACCGCCCATCAAGATTTCCTTTCATCGTTGGGTCCTGAAGTGTTCTGATGTGACAACAATAAGACACAATGGGCGCAGAATGGCTCTTCAAATGCAAGCCACGCGAGTATCTAGTCAGGGGTGGATAGCTCCAGGTTAAGCAAGGATCCAGGGTTCACAACGGTTTTTTTTCTCTTCACTTCGAGCAAAAGGCTACGTCTGTGTTATTAATCGGCATGGCCGGATATGGATGCTACGGATGGATGGCAAATGGTCGATGATGTTGCATTCCGTTCCGGGACGGGTCACCTGGTCCGAGAAGTTAATGGGACTAAATTGCTGAAGAAGTTGATGAAATGAGATTTGATGCGGCAAAGTCGCACCAGTGAGTCCCAGCAGCCGGATGGGCTGTTCAGTTCCATTCAGGGGTAAATGTGATGGAAGGTAACGTACCAGTTTTTGGCATGTGGGAGAGGAATGCTTTGCTTTGGTCGCTTTGACGATACGATCTAATGGCGAATCAAGACGTGAAGACACCGTTCATGGTTGAATCACCAGATCATGATCGTATTAAAACTTGGCCTCGTCTGATCTGAGCTTGAAATGCATCAAACAAAGCGCCCAAGGCAACGGGACCACCACATCCAAATCCACATCCACATCTACACATCAAGTTCTGCGACAATCCAGAAACGGACTCGGCAATGCCACGGGTTCCTGACATGAAGTGACAGGCATCAAACCCCAATCAATCTTGGATCTCCAGCCAATCATAGACAGATATAGAAATCCGCTCTGCCAGGTATGACATGGGTTTCATCTCCAGGCTGAGCAAAAGCCAGCATCAACGATCCTCGGAGAATTCCTTTCAGATGGACATTCATCATACCATCATTCGCAAGCCAAATCAAAATCAAGTTAAGCTCATCAGAAGTTTCTGCCTGTTACTGACCCGTGCCCTGACTCTTTTATTACTCATTCCCCAACTTCGTAGCATAAGCATGACCCGGCTGCTTCATCTCCAGGTCCAATCACACGGCCTATGATACCAGGGGAGGCTATAAGGTCGCTAGCGTATTCCGCAGTTGTTTCACGATCTCGTTTCAAGCCAGGACATGGATCCAATTGGATGCGGTCAAGGAAATAACAGAAGCCGAGGATGGCGGCACGCGACTCTTGCTTCGGTCGTCTATTCGACATGGCTGAGTATGACGACTACGATCGTGGCGTCAACACGGAACGTCAAGGCGCAGGCGGTGACAAAGCTTGGACTTGAAAATGACGGTCAGGCTCTTTGCTGCTTCAGTTTTGAATCACGGCCTGAGGATGAGTGAATGCATTGTCGGTTGTGTTGCCAGAACAATGCAAAGAGTCATAGCAGCGAACAGCGGTGAATCCTCCTCGCCTGGTACTTTCCGTCAAGGCATTGTTTACATCTCGAAGTAACTTTCGAATCTTGAAAGCCATTCATGCCTCGATCTTTGACAGTACGAATCTTGGGCTTGGGCGCATTGGTTTTGACAACTCAGGTCGGCCAACCTCACTGGCCCAGACCAAGTCATTGTTGTAAAATAAGCAAAATAACGGCCAAGGTAACCTTCTCCCAGCTACTGATGGTCTTCTAGCGTGTTTCCAATCCTTCTAATGCACATCATCACAAGCAATGACCATACCACTCTTATTTCCCCAGACCCAGCCTCGTCAATAACATCATGGCATGGCCAAGGCTGACTGACTCATGCGAGGCACAATCAATAGCAGTTTGCTGTCAGAACCTTATGCCACCGCTATTCATAGTATAGATCGGTATTGGCTGCAGCTGTCACGAGAATTTCAAATGTCATAAATTACAAGGTGTTGCTGGCGGGGTCCTTTACATGGTCAAAGCCGTTGGCATAATCTATGCTTCGGCTTCCCCGAAGCCTTCTAGAACGATAACCGTCTTACTTAGGGCCCTGTTTCTGATTGCACTTTGATCAATAAGTTTTAGCATTCATCAGTTCCTGACACATGTCACAACTATTATGCCCCGAACTGCAACAGTTCAGCTTCACTATACTGTTAGCCTCGCCCGCACCGCCAACAAACCATGGCATAGTGTCGAATGCGTTCATGGCATGCCTTCTTCCAAGTTCACCAACAGTGTATCACGGCGACCACGAGAACCCTCGGGCCATTGTCAGACACGGGCTTTGTGATACTATCCTTTGACAACGCATCTCGTCTATGTCCCGTGACGCATCGTCCTACGTGAAGTATATATCTTGGTTGTCGTGTTCTCTTCCTGGTTCTGAGTACGTCATGGCTGATTTCATCGTCTTCTTAACCTTGTTTCTGCTCTCGTCAAGTATTGTGCTGGGATGGCCCCAGTTCTACTCAACTATCATAACTGGTCAGAGAAGAACAAGTGGCTCTTTCATTGCCATGGGTTTCTTCAGACTGGCTATACTATTGTATTAATGCCCGCAGGTTTGTTCAGTCCCGTTTCTTCGTATTCTTCGGTAGGTATATATGACGAGATTTGTGAAAGTCCTGTGTGTCTCTCCACATTGGTTCTTATATCTGAGGATGGCATCGTCTTGCCACATGCGGTAACTATTTTCACAATCTTCCTTTAGTTTCTATAACTTTTCCGGTTTTCGAAAAAGGTGGAAGTACTGATAGTCAACAAGTGCGCGCGCGCCGTCCTTTAAATTGTCTCAACCCTCACCAAGCTGGATTGTCAAGGCATTTGGAGACAGTAACACAATGACCAGAGCCATTCTCTGTCATATAAGTATTCGTTAACTTAATTCCCCGAGACGGACTTAACATGTGTTACTGGTTACCTAGACGAGCACCAAACATCATTCGTTAGTAACGATGTGCCTATGACAGACAATGAGCACCTCGTTGTATCATTCATCCAACACTTTATGGAGTACATTTAACGGGAGTCATCATCTAATGTCACAAACTCGCAGATCCTCAGTCCCGTAGGATCATCAGAAACCTGTAGACAATGCTCACTCATGCCTTATATTATAAACAAATTTCCATATAATATGCCTAGCCTCCCGGCAAGACAAACGGGTTAAGTGTGGAACGTTGACGGAAAACTTTATTAGAATGTCTATTTCGTCCCTTCTACAGCACCTACGCATTATCTCTAGTAGCCGCCTGACTTAACACACACGTCTGACAGCAAGTACACTATACAACTGGCGACGCTTGTCTCCCTTTTTGGTGATCGTGTCCTACTAGGCTCTCCTTGCCAAAGCCTGCCCATTGGTTACAACTGTCGGAAGCAACAGTGACAAGACATCAAGAGCGATACCAACAGGTGTGACATCAATATGCTATCGTCCGTAATTGCCATAACCCCCTGGAAACCCTTTGCCATACGGATTCGATAAACGGTGTGTTTGGATGTTCCTTACTCGTCGAGACCAGTGGTCCAGTCGGAGCTTTCAAGCTCGCGCTCAGCGCCGAGACTCAGGCCTCAAGTTGACACAACAATGGGAACGTCGGCAAAGATTCGCAATGGCAGGAGAAAAGGCGTATAGTTTTGAAACATCATGATGTATTATCTCGAGGTCTGAAATTTTTGCTCGGTATAGCCGTCAACTCCCGTGGATTCCCCTCATATAAAATCGTCCCCCACGGCATTGCAGATCTTGGCTCCTTGAATTATTCGTTTTGCAGTAGAAACAGCCCGGAACCGAAAGACATGTGCCGTCGAGTCGATACGCATACAAAGGGCAACTGAACAGAGGAAACCCATCCAATAATACAACCACCCATTACTAACAGCCCGCGTTGTGTCAGAAAAGGGGAAACTATGGTGCAGAGAATTTTGCAGGTGCGAGAAAAAACAGGAAACGGGGAAAACAGTAAATAGGGAATAATGAAAAGGAGGTATCGCATCAGCCAGTGTATTTTCTTCCCCAAATCCACCACGAATAATCGAGTCCGGCCGGGGAAAGTCGTCGGTAGGGGTATGTGTTAAAGGTAAGGTGCGGTTCGTCACGTCGTCCTGCATTCGCTAGTAGTCGCGATCAAGGTAGGCGTCCTTGGATTTCGGATTCGATGGGCAATATAATCGTTCGAACACAGATGGTATAGTCGCCGCGGCACGTACTGGCATTTATATATCCAGACAAAAGGTTCATAGTCGCAAGGAACAATTAGTATGCCCAGATTTTAAGCTAATGTTGTTAGTCATTTTCCTCTCGGTGTACGATCTTGTCGTTGACAGAAACTTACCAGAGAATCCCAAGATCCTGTGCACAAGCTTGTGCCATCGTTGCTTACGCCCAAGCAGCTGACACGGTTCTCGTGGCCAACGAGAGAGCCAACCTTCTCGCCTCGAGTAATGTCCCAAACCTAATGGTTGCGTTAGCTCACGAGTTCCAGAGAAGACAAGCTTGCAATCACAAGCACAAATATGCCTTACCTTGCACTCAAAGTCATCGTAACCAGCGAAAAGAAGACGACCTGATACAGATGTAGCCACCGAGGTGATACCACAGAGAATAGACTCGGACTGCCAATTGCGTTAGTCTGGGTCAAAGAACCAATTTGCAAAAGTCCACACTTACTCCGTAGAGGTTAAGTTCGCGATCCGCGCGGATATCGAAGAGACGGCAAGTAGCATCATCCGATCCGGTCACGAAAGAGTGGCCGTCAGGGAAGAATTGGATGGCGTTAATATCGGACTCATGGCCAGCAAAGGTCTGGACAGCCTTTCCAGCGCGAATATCCCAAAGCTTGGCGAAAGCATCACAAGCACCAGAGATGAAGGTGTTTTGATTGGTAGGGTTGAGGCTGATGCTCATCACATCACCAAGATGGTCAGCAAACTCAGTAACTTTCTGGCCCGTCTCAATATCCCACTTCATACAGGTCATGTCACCAGAGGATGTTAGGATGCTGCGGTCGTTGATAAATCGACAGCAGGAAAGATAACCGGCGTGACCAGAAAGCTCACGAGCAACACGGGTAGGACCATCGCGTTGCTGGTTCAAGTTGTAGATGGAGCAGATGTTGTCGAGACCACCGCAAGCCACGAAGTTACCACTGGGTGCATAGGCGCAAGTCATAACCCATGAGGAACGCAGGGGAATGGCGTGGACCTTGTTGGTGGTATAGGCATCCCAAATAATGAGCTTGCCATCTTGAGAAGCCGAAACCAGGTGCCTCCTATCGGTCGACCAGTGCATGGCGTAAATCTTAGCCAGGTGACCCTTCAGTGTTCGCTTGGCCTTCATAAGCTGGTTCTTGGGAATAGGCTCATGAGCCTGTTGTGCGACAGCGCGAACTAAACAATTGAGAAGGACCAAGTCAGCATTAATTCATAGTTTACAACGATATGTTGACAAGACGCGTGTCGATAAATATCATTGTTGATAGCCATCTTCGTTTCGTTTCCCAGAGGAATTCGGGGCGACTAGGCAATCGGGAAGCACGTACGAGTTGTGTCGGCGAGATCATCCTTCTTCCTCTTAATTCGGTCCTTCAGAGTTTCGGCTTCGCGACGAGCCTGCTGAATTCGCGACTGCATAGCCTCGGGGGAGACATCACTGTTGCCTTGCGAGTTCATCGTGATCGACCAGTCAACTTTTGTTGTCGGGTGGTTTTACGCGCGACGGGAGGTGAGATTGGGCGATCTCCGAGGACCAAGGGGGCGGTGTCGAGAGATGAATCGAGGAGAGCGGCGACGATACTCAGATTCAAGTCGAGCTCAGGTCGAGCAGCAGAAAAGAGCGACTTTCGAGGTGAGAAATTGATGATGGGCGAAAACAGGAGCTCGGCCGGCTGAAGTTGGTGGATGGATGGAAATGGGCGAAATGCAATGCAAATGCAAGTGGAGAGGGAAAAGGCCGGAGGAGAGAGAGGAGCTGGAGGAGAGAGAAGTGAGGAGGATTCTTAGTGGTAGGGGCCTTTAGGGGGGGAGGGAATGTGAGCTACAGACCCGACTACAGATGGGACTACCTGCAAGTAGGTACAGTACAAGCAGGTCCGGGCAGGGGGGCGTGTGCTTCCATTTGAGTGGGTAGTCCCAACCTGAGAGTGGACGAGTGGGCGCGGGCTCGACTTGGCCAGTGGCAGCGGCAGCGGCAACAATAACATAATGTGCGCAGACAGATTAATGACCTAGGTACGCAAGCTTCAATTGGTAAGGTAAATCGAACGTACCTTATTAAGGCACGGTTCGGTACGGATACAGATTACGGCAGAATGCTACCTAAGGTATGTACTAACTAACTGCTAGAGTCAGCACCAAGTAACCACTGAAGTACAGAAGGATGAAGGATAGCCCTCCATTGGGACAATATCCAACTTGCTCCTCGTCTTGTTCCTAAGGTAGAGAGAGACATATAAATTCGATCGTAATTAAGTTCACTCAATCGTAACCGTCATCATTGTCGTTGCCCGTAATCCAATTCTTGACTATAGAGTTTACCGGCTGACCACAACACCAGTAGCTTTTCAGTATGTCTCAGTCGACTCCAGTTCATCCGTTTTCAGGTACACAAGATTCTGGGGATTCATCCACCAAACATCAAGTACCCCCAACCTACCAAAAAAAAGGCCCCGCCATCAATTTACAGTGGGCGATTTCTGCTGCACGAACCTGCAGCTAGAAAGAACCCTGCGGCCGTCGCCGTCGCCCCGACCCTTTTTGTCCACTCCATCCAATCCGACCTCCCTCTCCAGCTCAAGCTCCATTCATCCACTCACCCAAACACCATCAACTTTATGTACCGCACCACAACTTCCACTATCTACATCATCACCTTAACCAAATATTCCAATCAATCGACTTTGGATCTTCGGACATACTCCCATAAGAATTGCTCAGAGGGAGGCCCTGCCACAGCAATGCTTCTATCTGGCCACACAACAATGAGACCCATTGGTCGTTCCCGTTGCCCTACAAGTTGCAAGCACAACGGCGATTCGAGATAAACCAGCCCCTGACCTCGTCCTAGCCATCGCCAACTGAGCCCACCCAAGCTTCCAACAGAAGCTCACCCCGTCCACTGAGCGGCCAAGACAGGTCGTCCTGACAGCGAACAGGGCTAGAGCCTCGCCCCAGAGCGGAGGGTCTTAACCCGAGCTGGGTAGGTGGAGGACTCGAAGGCGCACCACCCCAAGCAGGTTACTACCCAGATTGCGCCCACTGCATGCGTCCACTTGCTAAAACTGCATCCACCAGAGCCACTGAGGTGATCTCCCGCCAAATTTGACCATCTTCGATAACTCAATGTTACAAGCAACGAGGGCCAGCAGTTATATTACTGTCAGAAGCAGGGTGTACAATGTCTCAAGACACTCGGGCAAACTTGGACTTCAGGTCTTTTCCTGATCCCCAAACCTCAGCAAAGACCCTGGCTCGCAGTAAATCTCTCCGCTAATGGACGATTTCTTGGTTTCTGGAACTGCACCCTTCAGGGGAAGCAGCTCGTGTCTGTTTTCATTTTCATGGATGATTAGCAAATCACAGTTCACCTTAAGTATTTACTAGCTGCTGGTAGCTCGGGCCCAGCCAAGACAAACCCAGAGCCCGCGCTACTTGTTGCCATCCAAGAGATGATCTTTCGCTTCGCTTCATAAGAAGCAGAAGCTAGTCCAAGAGTACCAACTCCGTCCATGGCCATTTCCAAACCTGTCATGAGCTGGTTTCTGACCCACGAAATTTGGGCCTTGTCGACTCCACTAAGATAATTTAAATCCTCGCTGGCTCGTTTGCTCTGTACCAAAGGACCTCCCCGGAAAGGAGTTTCAGTGCCTTTGTTGCTGGGGCTATAAGTCACTACGCGAAAGGTCCTTGCAACGAGCGCCTTCCATCTTACACACGGCTATCACGATTCACGATCCCACGTAGCTGGAATGGGAAGAAACTATTTTTTGCCCTGTTGGTTTATGCTAGGTGGCCAATGCCCTTCCCCTCTAGATGCTCCAAATCTTCGAATTGGCTTCCATTTCCTCACAGGGCTCTCAGGTATGTAAGTTGAGACCAGAATTCTGATATATGTAAGGTAAGTCCCCAATTGTTGAAGATTTTCGGTGACGATCTCATTTGAGACAACATTGAGACAAGACACATTGGGACCCAAACTTCATCGGCTCGAAGCAGCGAGACGGTTCCATGCTATCTCAATGGCTTGCGCACTTCCAATGTTGCTGTGTCTTCTCTATTCTGCAAGCCAATGCAAGTCGTCCCTATATTTCACCCAACTTGGAGCAATTTGTGTCGTTTTCGTCAGAAGGGGAATTTGTTGATTCAATATCCTGCATGGATCAAACAAAACTGCAGGCAAACCGGGGAACCGATGGATCCGGAGCACCTTGTGGGCCCGAGCCTCTAGTCGAGCTCCGATGAACCCTGGCTTCTTGCAGGACGCAGAGTAGGCCTGTTCAGCAGTGAACTGAAATTTGGACCCTGTTCGTATCAAAACTGTTGGTGTCGCTTTTGGTTGCGTCGTGATTGTCGATCAACCTTCTGCTGAAGAAGCTCAGATAAAAGAATGTCGCTGTTCACAGACACTATTTATGTCTGGCGCTGCTCAGAATCGAAGCCTTGATAGAACTACTCCTTTAGCCGGTGACACCAACGCCCACCCGCTCCTATATCCGTCGACTGCTCGTACGACTGCCATTTCGTGGCTCAAACTGGAGGTAGATGCAGCCAGCCGGCATCTGTCCAACATTCAAGTCCTAACACGGAGTTTACACTCTTTCTTGTACAGATCTCAGCCAAGTGTGTATGGGTGGTACCTGCAGCAAAACACACACTTTTTCAAATGGGACTTCATGCATAGCGTAAGCCCATTAATAAGTCGGAGCAAATGCGGATGCCAAAGTTTCACATACAATCCTATATGACATACGCATATACGGCAAGGCGTCCAGACTCCAGTGCAACCAGATTCTGGGTTTGTTCTCGAACGGCAGTTGCTCACCATCACAGTGACATTCTGTTTCTTATTACCGGAAAGGCCTCTGGCGAAGGACTCGTACCTTATTCTGTTACTATTCGTCAAGCATATTGGCACATCACCTGTGGCTTGAGGATTCACATGGCTCTTGTCTAGTTTGTGCTGCTTGACCTGCTTGATCAGTGACGACTCCAGAATGTTGCAGCGATCAGTGCAAAATATCAAGTCCTTCAAAAAGGCTCCAGCGCAATTTACTGCGACCCCGAGATATCCACTTGCGTCCGTTACCGCGCTTGACAAGCCCCTGCAAGCCTGCATCTATAAAGTGAGGTCAACCCCCCGTCCCTGACCCATTCCTAGTCCGGCCAAGGATAATGAGCGATGATGCCCCTGATCAACTTTGCTCAGGGGTTTATTCGTTATTTAACTTTGGGATCTCTGTATCGTATGGGTCTGGTCCATCGATTTGCAGCAGTATTCTTCCGGTTAACATCCAGGCCCCATGTCTGCTGTGGTTAACATCATCACTAGCAATTTCGGCTCCATATCCACGTATGGCCCAGAGCAGGGGTCTCTGTCATGAGGTGCTGCCAGATGTCAGGCCAAGATTCGCAAAGACAGGCAACACCAATAATAAGTGAAGTTTTATATACCTGCTCCCTTCATCCATTTAGCCATCCCATTCGCGTCATTACAACCAGCCACTTTCGTAGCTCTCACCCAAGGTGGTTTGTCGTGACTCCTACTCTATCATCCTATACTCGCCATGAGTCGAGTAGTTATCTGGAGCCAGCCGGCTTCGCATCCCTTACTATGTCCAGCTACGGAGTACTCATCGGCAGGACATCTCTTACCGAAGCCACATTTGACGAGTTGGAGAGCTGCGAGCGTTGGCCTCCGTATCCTCCCCGGTGCACGACTCATGTCATACCTCCGCTTATTTCCTATTCAGACTCTCGTGCAACCATGGGTGGTTTTGATTGTCAAAAATAGGCTCCGTTCTCTATGCAACACATGCTATGTAGTTACCCAGAGATGTATCATAGTGTTGCTGTCAATGATACAACAGCTATGTATGTATCAATAAAATATCTGTAATATGACGTGGTTAAGTGGATGTATTGTTTTGCTCTCGTTGTCGCCAACCCTTTCTGTCGAGCTGGTGATATTGCAGCCATGACTCAAGAACCATGAACCCTGCAGCTACACCTCAACTGCGTGAATATGTGCTTTGACGCAGCCATATGTGCAATACAATACCAGTTATGGTTCTAGTTAGCCAATACAGTTGGATTGAATCAATAAGGAACTCTGAGTTTGAGTTAGCAGGTGTAGTCGTGATGACGGACAGCAGATCTGGTATGAGGGACACGGCTCATCGGCAGCATGGACTAATGAGGGCACTACCCTATACCAAACCATACTATCCAATGAATAAGTAATCACAACTCTCTCCTGTAAAAATTCTTTCTTGGCACGCACTGTTAGTGCG